>NC_062564.1:70632422-70932422 GCF_022837055.1 Prionailurus viverrinus
AAAGAAAACTCTGTCATAAATATAAAACAGTATCTAAATGTTGAAAAACATTCAGAAACTTTTTTGGTCATTTTTGTGATTGTGAGTTACCTCATATCCGTATACAAACCGTAAGATAGTCTTAAAGATACATCAGGGTAGGTGGGATACTATAACAACATTTAGCATATTGTTATACTATTCCACCCACCTTAATGAAGATCCTTTAGGTGTTGCGATGCCATAGCCTTTGGAATCCAGGTTTCCACCAACTTTCATGGTGTCACAGGGCTTCCTTTGCTCGATGTACTCATTCATCGTGGACTCCAGCAAGTAGGCGTATTTTCCTTTGGACTTCCGCACTCTGGCTACCCCTTCGGCCGTAGTCCTCACAAACACAGAGGGCTCTGCACTTCTCATGTAGGTCCACATTTTATCAAACACTGCAATTTTAGATCTCTGCAGAAAAAGTAGGTGCCAGACAGAGTTAAGAGATGGCCCTAAAAGGTTTTTTTTTTCTTGTTTTGTTTTTTTTTAACAAAACACAAAGGAAAGCAGCACTTTTCAAAATAATCAGACGGTGCATAGAATACGGGTAATTCTCCATCTTAAATTTTTTTTTTCCCTTTAGATTTAGAAGGACCTTAGAGGTTGTTTTGTAATGACACATTTTAACTGTGAACAAAATACTATGCCACCAAGAAATAATCTGAGATATTCACACTCCAAAATAAGTTGAAAGCTACACTTTATTACCTCTAGGAATAATTCCAGTGAAGAGACAAGCAAAAGTGTACCTTCACTGATAAAATCTGAAATGATCTACCCCTAATTAGGGAAGGAGAAAAGGAGTCTGTGCAATGTTAATTGGTCTGGCATATAAGTGGGAAGATCCTAATGCAATGTTGGTCATCTAAGGAATAAAAAAATAACAATAATGCTGGAAGCCTCTATTAGATGCTGACTCAAATGCTTCCGGAATAGCACTGATTTTTCAAAGAAATATCTTTTGGGCATGAAATTTTTCTTTACTCAGCCATAAAATTTTGATTTTGAATATTTAAACACTAAAACACTGCCTATTACAATATACACTGGGAAAAAAATATTCTTATGAGTGTCAGGAAAGAAAGAATGGCTAATTGTACCAGTATATTTGAGGGAATATTTACCTTAAAATTAATTGATCAAAAGCAAATATGGGCATCAAAAGTGTTACTTAATACCTCACGAGAGTAAAAAGGAAAGCTGAGCACAGAGTTGGAAAGTCATAGGATTTGAATATCGGCTTGTTTTTCTATTCACAATCTCTCAACTGACTTGAATCCCTCTTGGGAAAGTGACTCTGAATAACCCTTTTTACTATCGTAGTGTAGGAGGTTTGAAATGGAAACTTGAAATTAAAAATTTACTTTTAAGATTCATGAGATTTTAGGGGCTTTGTGCTTGTTTCTCACTCTAAGGAATTAAAAAAAAACATAATCTTTATCTTAGAGAAAGCAAGGATAAATCAATTCATTATAAGCAAATATAATGCAAATCCAAGTTTGTTTAGAATACTGACTTAGGAATGAGGGAAGATCTATCTATCTATCTATCTATCTAACTACCTGTCTTCTATCTACCTACCTATCACATAGATAGATGTATGTATACACACACACATATACGTATGCATATGTAAGTATTCAATTTTGGTGAAAATCCAGAGTCGAGTGTAAATGAAGTATGGAGTAGGCTTGTATCACTGAAGTTTATAATTCAGGTAACAGTGAGACGTGCTCAGACACTGGTTGTACCTCTTCTTTATCTCCACTGGAAGAGGGACCTGCTGTAGTGAGACAGTGTGTAGACCATAGCAGCTCAATGGTCTCTGCTGTAAGAAGATCCAGATGTCCTCCCCGCAAAATACTTCACTCTAAACCTACATGAGTTCCTTACTTATTAGTAATTTTTTAAACATCTATATCATCTAAACTATTCTTTCCCTAAACCACTGTTTTTTTTTAATTTTTAAAAATGTTTTAATGTTTATTTATTTTGAAAGAGAGAGGGAAGGAGGAAGGGCATGAGTGGGGGAGGGGCAAAAAGAGAGAGAGAGAGACAGAATCCGAAGTAGGCTCTAGGCTCAGAGCTGTCAGCACAGAGCCAAACGCAGGGCTTGAACTCACAAACCCCGAGATCATGACCTGAGCCCAAGTTGGGACACTTAACCCGCTGAGCCACCCAAATGCCTCTTATCTAAACCATTCTTAAATCTGTTCCTATTTCTAAACAGTGCCCCCTCTTGCGATAACACATTTAAAACTTAATTACCTAAGGAATCAGGCTTCCTCTCTGTTGTGACAGTACATCCATGACTATGAAAATCCACCAGGTCCCCGATTAGAGAAATTTTATCTTCATAACCCTCACAGTGTCTCATGCATCTTGCATGTAAAAGATTCGTAAGTAATGTATGCTAATTGAACACCCCGAGAACTGGCTAGAAAGGAGACTAGTTTTGCTTTCTTTTCATCTTTGCCTACTATAGAAGATGTTTATATTGTTTTTTTCTCCTACATTTTTCCCTCACAGTCTCTACCAAATTAAAACATGCTAAAATATTTGAGTTTGATTATGTATCACACAATCTCATTAAACTCCAAAGTCTTTTTGTAACATGAATTTCCACAAAAGTAGGTAATATCAAAATGTTTTGAAATAAAATCATATGCTGGTAAGGAAGAGCACAAAATTAAATTATATGATTATTTTATCCAATCAGCCATTAAATATCAATTATTCTAAGCTTGAAATGTCAATTTTGGTACATGAAAAAATATCTTGTAAAATGCTTCACAAATATGTATGCCCTTCAGGAAAAATCCAAAAAGTAGCAATGATGTAAAAGGAAAAATAGAAATTAAAGTCAAGATGACTTCTCTCTTTTTTTAAGTTTATTCATTTATTTTGAGAGAAAGAGAGAATGCACACAAGGGGTGAGGGAGAGGAAGAGATAGAGAATTCCAAGCAGGCTCTGCACTGTCAGCACAAAGGCCGACCCAGAGCTCAACCTCACAAACCATGAGATCATGACCTGAGTTGAGATCAAGAGTCAATTGCTTAACCAACCGAGCCACCCAGGTAGGTGCCCCAAGATGACTTCTCTTCAAAGACTTTCATTTTGTTTAGATTTACATATTCAAGCTGTTACAAAGGTACTTGCTTTTGTAAATTCCAGTATAATTAACATACAGTGTTATGTTAGTTTCAGGTGTACAATACAGTGATTCAACAGTTTTATACATCACTCAGTGCTCAGCACAATATGTAATCTTAATCCCTTTCACTTACTTCACCCATTCTCCCAAACACCTCCCTCCCTTTTGGCAACTGCCAGTTTGTTCTTTTTTTTTTTTTTTTTTTAAGCTTATTTATTTATTTTGAGAGAGAGAAAGAGAGACTGTGAGTAGACGAGGAGCAGCAGAGAAATCCCAAGCAGGCTCCTCACTGTCAACACAAAGCCCTATGACGGAGGGCTTGTACTCTGAGATTGTGACCCAAGTCGAAATCAAGCGCTGGACACTCAACCAACTGAGCCACCCAAGCATTCCTGTTCTCTATATTTAAGAGTCTGCTTTTTTGTTTATAAAGACTCAGTTTTTGAAGAGATATTTAAATGATTTGGATTATGTAGAACATAATATTGGTGAAGTAAGGAAAAATTTCCAGTTTCATTCATAAAATATTTCTGCTGAAACATATTTTTCAATGTATGAATAAAACAATATTTCTAAGGAGTAAAGAATTTTAAAATGTAATCTGGAAAAAAACATATCTATATAACAGTGTTTTGACAGGGCTACTCAATCTTGGGAATGTTGAATCATTTAGAAGATATACAATTCTGACATGGTAATATAGACATATAAGTTCTAGTAAGTTAAATCAGTCACTTTTTGTGACTGGGCTTCACATGTATTCTGACATATTTTTTAACTGACTAGGATTTTATGATATAATTATGGATTACTTAAAAAATCCATAAATTAATATAATCTATAAATTATAAAAGATCTATGCTGATACTGCATAAAGCTAAAAGTAATTTTTTCAAAGGTCAGAGTTTTTGAAAGATGCACACATTTTCCCAGTGAGTTCATTCATTTGTCTTCCAGTAGTTCGTTTACTGTTTACTTCCTTAGCAAAGTTAATGAAATGTTTTCATAACCATATCTGTTCAAGAACCATGTGCTTGGATGGGGCACCTGGGTGGCTCAGCTGGCTGGGCGTCCGGCTTCAGCTCAAGCCATGACCTCCTGATTCCTGGGTTCCGGCCCGCGTCACGCTCTGTGCTGACAGCTAGGGGCCTGGAGCCTGCCTTGGATTCTGTGTCTCCCTCTCTGCCCTCCCCACTTGTGCTCCCTCTCTCTCTCAAAAATAAATAAACATTGAAAAATTAAAAAAAGAAAGAACTATTTGTTTAGACATATTTGGCTAAAGGTGCACAAGGAGGGTAAATTATGAACAGTATAATATTGTTATGTTGTAAACTTCATTCAAGGCATTTGATTTGAACTTTCTAGCTGCCTTCAAAAAAGAACAGGAACAATCTGACTACATATTCACTGAGAGACAGTTCAAAGGATCTGCGTTTAATTTTTATTCGGTTTCAGAAAAATTATTAGTCTGAACTAAATAAATAAATAGATGATGCCTAGATATCCTGTTTTTTTTTTTTTTTTCCCAAACCACAGCAATTGAAAAAAGAAACCAGCAGAAAAGCGATCCGAAGGCAAAAGGAAATTCTCCCAAGGCTTCCCATGCAAGAGCCTGCATGAGAAATTATAGTTATTTTTATTGCCAGGTAGTTTAGGTGACAATGTTTAATTTGGCCTGATTTGTAAGTTAATGGGTTATCTGATACCCTGGAGAGTACACTATAATCTTCCTAACCACTCCGGCGTCTTGACAACTCACTTCTTATAATATATTTACAAATAGACTAAAAAGAAAAAATAAATAGGGATTTTTTTTTCCAAGTTAATGCTATCCCATGTGGTCAATTAAGGTAATGTAAATAAATAGTGTTTCCTATTAAAATTCTGTATTCTGGCAATGTATGGTACAGACATTATTCTACAGCAAAAGCATCTAGAAAATTTAGGCAATTACCTGGAAAATGTAGGTCGAACACTGATCAAATGGACTCACTTAACCCCGGTGTGTGAACTTTGAAGATGAGCACCGGGACATGATGATCACTACCCTCTTAAGCAATGTCTAAATGTGAGCATGTTTCAGCACAGTAGGAGAGAGAACACAGTCAAAACATACTGACTTTTTAAATAAAGGACACACTTTCTTATCATTGGTAATGCTGGTCCCGAGAGATGAGAATGATACAGGGCAGAAAGAAAACGGACTGGCATTGGTTTCAAATCTTCCGGGGCCATCTAAGCCTTTACTAGGAATCATTACAACTCCCTTTTCCACCCATCCCCCAAATCTAAGTACTACAACAGAGCCAAAAAAAAAAAAAAAAAAAGACTACGCTTTTTAAGTTTAATGTTAAATTAACTTTTCAGTTTAATGTTCAATTAAATGTTCTTTCAGGAAGTATGATAAAGTGAAATGGGTTTCTGCAAGATGTCATCTGCCATCACATTTTGATGAGGAGATAAGTGATGCCTTGTTAAGAAGAGACAAACAACAGCCTGGTCAGGACAACACTCCGGACTACCCTGTGTTTCTTATGGAGTCACGGCTCTTCGAATGTGGCTATTCAAATCTCTTTCCATGGTTAGATGTTAGTAATGCGCATATCAGCTTGACTAATAGTTCACAGAGAATAACCGTGTGAAATTTTAATATTTACTTAAAGAGAAACCAAGGCCACTGTCTAGTATTGTTGGGGGAAAGTTCCATATAAACTCAACAGACCAGATATAATTATATCTAAAGAAAAGATGGCTCCTTTTCTATGAAAGAAGCCAACAGTCACTTGAACTTAGTTTTGTTTCTTCCTCATATATAGTACTACAAGCATTAATTTTTCTAACAGCTAAATAAGCTTTTTCCCCATAAAGGGGGAAAATGAGTTTTTAAAGGAAATGGTTATTATCATTCTGAAACATACACATTTACTCAAGAATGAGTAGGAAGTATAGATGCTGCATTGTGGGCATTCTTTACTAGTCTATTAATTCTTTCAACAGTTTCCTTTTTAAAAAATCTAATTTACCCACTAACTTCTATAAAATATCAAAATACCCACTCACAATTTCAGATTATTTGTTGCTGGGATGGAAATTCTAAATGATTGCCAAACACAAATGATGTCCAAACGTTATTAGTGGAGATTTCCAAATGGTTGACGTGACTGCATCAGGAGCGAATTTACACAGTTTTTTGGATCTCTAGAACTTACTTTCCCTTCAAACAAAAATAGAGATACTCTTCATGAAAAACTTTTTTTTCTAGAAAAACTACATTGTCTGAGGTGGCATAGTAACTAATAAGGTAACTGTTTCTGTGAGTGAAAGAATTTACCTAAAGCATCCTGAATGTATAGATTAGAGTGTCAATGTGTGAATTAATAACTTTCTTCCTAGTCCATTTGGGTGACTGACATTCTGTAAAAATTTACATTTAGGACCAAAAATAATTGCCCTTCATTTTAGTGTTTTCATGTTTTGCTTGGCTCTTTTTTTATTTTTTAAGATTTACTTTTGAGAGAGAGAGAGAGAGAGAGAGAGAGAGAGAGTCCAAAATGTGCTCCAGGCTCTGAGCTGTCAGCAGGGAGCCCGATGCAGGGCTCAAATGCATAAACCACAAGACCATGACCTTAGTGGAGCCGTATTCAGACGTGAACCAAAGTCAGATGCTCAACTGACTGAGCCACCCAGGTGCCCCAAGGATTTTACCGTTTTGCCTGATTCTTTAGCCTTCCTGTGGAACTCATAGCATGGCCCATTGCTTCATTACAGGTGGCAGCCAAAATTAAAACTCTACCTGGAAACCACTAGAGTTGGTACTTAAAAACAAATTTCACATATGTCCCATTCTGTTATTCTTTACTGCTTACAAATCTCCAATCCCTGCAAAAAAATGCTTATATATTTTCTGAGTTACAGTCACTTATTTGAGATCAGAATTTTAAAAATTCACTAGCATACACTGGAATTTTAATTTTTTAATAGTAGAGTCCCCCTGCGTATAGAGTGCATCTGCTGTCCATCTTCTATTTAGATGTAATTTCCAACATGAACAACATATAGTCAGATTGAACCAAGGGAATCTTCATTATTTTAAATTGAGTGCTCCCTGTCACTTTCTGTATCGTGCATCATTTGAAGTCTTTATGTCCCACTATCTCTTTGAATGAAGCTAAAATAACATTGACTCTTACAGCTTCATGCTTCTATGGATGCCATAACTATGTGTATTAAATGTGAATGGTATTTAAAGATAAAGGTTGTAAAACTGTTTTTCTGAAACAAGTTGTAGGAGGACAAAGCATGTGGCCTTAGTAAGGACAAACAGGATGGCTTAGAGAAAAAAGAAAAAAGGTGAGAAAGCACTGGGTTTTCATGAATTAAGGGAGGAAAAAGGCATCAAAAGAATTTGCACAATGGTATTAAATACAGTACAGCTTTTTACAAAGCATGAAAACACACACAAAACATTTCTATTTGGCTAGAAAGGCATTGAGTGGTTCTTTTAGGGAGGCAATTTTCAGAGTTCTAGGGGAGACCAGATTTGAAAGGAGAAAATGGCTAGAATGGAATAAAAGGAGGCTCTAGGGAATAAATTTACAAATTGATCAGCTCAAGGGAAGGAAGAAGAGAAATCGAAGATAAAGGAGAACATTGCTACAAGAAAGACTTTTCAAATTATGGCACATCTGAACACAGATTGAAGGCCAGGAAGATGGAAAGACTAAAAACATTACTAGGGTATACATTTTAGAGCAACATCTTTGATCATCGGAAAGAGCTGTTTCCAAAGGCCCAGACAGAGGTATTAGCTTTATAGTAAAACGGACAAGTCTTCCTCTGACACGGGCGGAATAAAAGCTTGAAGATAAAAATAACATCATATTGGCAAACAGAAGAGCAAATCTACTCTCTGCCTTTGTCAAGCACTGAAATGGTTTTGTTTTAATGGGGATTTCCCCAGTGAAAATCCCATTCATGAAAATTGTGAACTGGCATATAATTTATCTTTCCAACATACTTAAAACGTATTTGATTTAGGTTACTTACAAAAAAGTAAAATTACCTAAAAGATAAGTCCATCTTCTCTCCATTCCTGTGCTCCATTCCTACAGCACATATGTCAAGAAAACCATGTATCTATATTCCAAATGCAAATCCAAATCCATTTTTAAGGATAAGAGTTGAGAGCATTAAAAAAAAACTCTAAATATATACTATATCATACTAACCACACTAAAATTTCTATGCATTTATGTGTATATAAACCTCATCATTTTAATGATTGGTATATTTAATATTGAAAAAGGATAAATACCCATACCTGCCTCTCATTTTGTTTGTCTTATTTTAATACTAATATGTAAAATTTATTTGAATTCTTGTCATTATTTGTCAGAAGGAACATCAACCATAAGATTCGAGAGAGATCTTATACATTTAAATTTTTACATACTTCAAAACACCCCATAATAAGATAGATTCTTTCCTGATTGTTTGGTTTGGTCTGTTGTGTGTGTGTATTATTGGGGAAACTTTTTTTTTTTCTATTGTGATTTAAAGAAACACATGACATGAACTTACTCTTAACAAATTTGTAAGTATACAGTACAGTATTAACTATATGCATATTATTGTACAGAAGACGTATAGAACTTTTTCATCTTGCATGACTGAATCTATATCCACTGAACAGCCACTTTCAATTTCCCCCTTCCTCTAGCCATGACATTTCTACTTTCTGCTTCAATGAATTTGACTGCTTCAGATACCTCACCTAAGTGGAATCAGACAGTACTTGTCCTTCTGTAACTGGCTTATTTCACTTAGCATAACATCTTCTAGGTTCATCCACGTTGCACAGTATGTCAGGATTTCCTTCCCTTTTTAAAGGCTGAATAATATTCCATTGAGTAATATACCACACTTTCTTTCTCCAAATATCCATCAATGGACACTTAGGTTGTTTCCACTTCTATATTGTGAATAATGCTGTAATGAAGATGGTAGTGAAAATATCTCTTTGGGATATTGATTTCAATTTGTTTGGATAAATACCCAAAAGTGGGATTGTTAGATCATATGATAGTTCTATTTTTAACTTTCTAGGAAAACTGCATATTATTTCCCATAGGGGTTGCACCATTTCCCATTCCCATCAACAACACAGAAGGGTTTCAATTTCTACACATCCTCACCAACACTAAAAATTATTTATTTATTTATTTATTTATTTATTTATTCATTCATTCTTTCTTTCATTTATTTTCTAATGGCTATCCTAACTGGTGTGAGGCAATACCTCATTGTGGTTTTGATTTGTATTTCCCTGATGATTAGTGGTATTATCTTTTCATATACCATTGACCATTTGTAGGTCTTCTTTGGAGAAACATCTATGTCTTTTGCTAATTTTTTAAATGAGGTTAGTAGGTTTTTTTGCTATTGAGTTGTAAAAGTCATTTATACCTCTGATATTAATCCTTTATCAAAATTTATGGTTTGCAAATATTTTCTTCAATTCCTTAGATCTGTTTTCATGCTATTGATTGTTTCTTTTGTAGTACAATACCTTTTTATTTTGTTAGTTTGTAGTTTTTCTTTTTCTTTTTCTTTCTTTCTTTTTTTTTTTTTTAGGGAAAGTACAAGTGGAGGAGAGAGGCAGAGGGAGAGAGAGAGAGAAAGAGAGAGAATCTCAATCAGGCTCCACACTCAGCCCCATGCAGGGCTTGATCCCATGACCCTGGGATCAGGACCTGGGCTGAAATCAAGAGTCAGAGGCTCAACTGACTGAGCCACCAAGGTGCTCCACAAGTTTTTAACTTGATGTCATCCACTGGTCTACATTTCATTTTGTTGCCTGTGCTTTTGTGTCATCTCCATAAAACCTTTGCCAAGACCAAAGTCATAAAGCTTATCCCCTACGTTTTCTTATAAAAGCTGTATAGTTTCAGATCTTACTTTTAAATCTTTAACCAATTTTGAGTTGTTTTTGTACACTGTATGATTCTTATTTTATTTCTTTGCATGTGGGTATCCAGTTATCCCAACACGGTTTCCTGAAGAGACTGTCCTTTCCCCACTATGGAGTCTTGGATCCTTTTCGAAGATCACTTAACCATACATGCATGGGTTTACTTCTGGGTTCTCTATTCTGTTCCATTGGTCTGTAAGTCCGTCTTGGGGCCAGTGCCATACCTTTCTAATACATTTGAAGTCAGGAGTGTAAGGTTTGTTTCTGGTCCCCTAGATTGGTTTATCTATTTCTTATTCTTTATGATTCTGTATGAATATTACAATTTTCTTCCTATTTCTGCAAAAACCAGCATTGGGATTTTCATAGGAAATGCAGTGCATCTGCAAATAATGGGGCAGTATAGACATGTCAACAATATTAAATCTTTCAATCCACGAACAAGGAATTCTTTCCATTTATTTGTGTCTTCTTTAAATTCTTGCAGCAATCTTTTGGAGTTTTCAGTGAACTTAGCCTTCTTAGCTTAGTTTATTCTTAAGTATTTTATTTTTTTTTTTGATGCTATTGTAAATAATATTGTTTTCTTAATTTCCTTTCAGAAATTGTTAGTGTATAGATACGTAACTTTTTTTTTATGTTGATTTTGTACCTTGCAACTCTACTGAATTCATTAGTTACAGTTTTTTTGGGGGGGGGTTGGTAGAATCCTTTGAGTTTTCTACATATAAGATCATGTGATCTCTGAACAGAGATAAATTTATTACTTTTCCAATTTGGATGTCTTTTATTTCTTTTTCTGGCCTAATTGATCTGGCTAGGATTTCTTATGCTATGCCAAATAAAAGCGGCAATAACTGGATATCCTTTTCTTGCTCCTGATTTAGAAGAAAAGTTTTCAGTTTCATCATTGAATGTGATGTCTGTTGTGGGTTTCATACATGGACTTTATTATGTTGAGGTAATTCATTTCTCTTCCTCGTTTATGGAGTCTTTTTATCATGAAAGGGGAGTCAATTTGGCAAGTGCTTTTTCTGCAACTATTGTGATGATCATGAGGTTTTTATTCTTCAATCTGTTATTGTGGTGTATCACATCAATTAATTTTCATAGGTTGAAACATCCTTGCATCTCAGGGATAACTCCCATTTGGTCATGGTGGTCTATGATCCTTTTAGTGTGCTGTTGAGTTTGGCTTACTGGTTATTTTGCTGAGAATTTTTGCATCTATATTTTTCAGGGATTTAGGCCTCTAATTTTCTTTTCTTACAGTGTCTTTGTCTAGCACAGTATCAGGGTAACGCTGGTCTCATAAAATCAGTTTGGAAGTGTTCCCTCCTCTTCTATTTTTTGGGAGAATTTGTAAAGGATAATCCTTTATAATTCTTAATTCTTAATTCTTCTTTAAATGTTTGGTAGAATTCTCCAGTGAAGCTATCTTCTCATGGGCTTTTCTTTATGGGGGGTGTTTGATTACTGATTCAATCTCCTTAGCAGTTATAGATCTGTTTAGATTTTGTATTTCTTAACGATTCAATCTTAGTAAATTGTATGTTTCTAGGAATTTGTCCATTTCTTCTAGATTATCCAATTTCTTGGCATGTAATTGTCCATAATGATCTTTTATATGCCTTTTTATTTCTGTGGCATTAGCTATAATGTCTCTTCTTTCATCTCTGATTTCAAGTCTTCTCTCTTTTTTTCTTAGTCTTGCTAAAGGCTTGTCGGTAATGTTGATCTTTCCAAAAAAATTGTCTCTAAGTTTATTTGATTTTTTTGTTGTTTTTGTATTCTTTATTTCATTTACTTCTGCTCTAATCTTTATTATTATCCTTCTTTCTGTTAATTTGCATTTAGTATATTTTTCTTTTTCTAATTCCTTGAGGTATAAATTTAGGTTGTTTATTTGAGGTTGTTTATGCTTCATGTAAGCATTTACCACTGTATAGTTTCCTCCTAGTACTGCTTTTGCTGCAGACTGTAAATTTTGGTATATTATGTATGTACTTCCATTTGTCTCAAGATACTTTTTTATTTCCTCTCCAATTTATTCTTGGATCCATTGGTTATTCAAGAGTGTGTTAATTTCTACATATTAGTAAATTTTCCAGTTTCCCTATCCTATTGATTTCTAGTTTCATTCCACGGTGGTCAGAAAATATTTTAGTCTTCTTACGTTTGTTAAGACTTGTTCTGTGACCTAACATATCATCTATCCTGGAGAGTGTTTCATGCACACTTAAGAAGAATGTGTAGGGGCGCCTGGGTGGCGCAGTCGGTTAAGCGTCCGACTTCAGCCAGGTCACGATCTCGCGGTCCGGGAGTTTGAGCCCCGCGTCGGGCTCTGGGCTGATGGCTCGGAGCCTGGAGCCTGTTTCCGATTCTGTGTCTCCCTCTCTCTCTGCCCCTCCCCTGTTCATGCTCTGTCTCTCTCTGTCCCAAAAATAAATAAAAAACGTTGAAAAAAATTAAAAAAAAAAAAAAGAAGAATGTGTATTCTGCTGCTTTTGGATGTAATGTTCTGTATATTTCTGTTAGGTTCATTTGGTCTACAATGCTATTACATTGTCTTTCCTTATTGGTCTTCTGTCTGGATGATTTTTTTTGTTGTTGTTCCTTATGGAAAATGGGATATTGAAATCTCCTACTATCATTGTGATGCTATTTTTCCCTTATGTTCTGTCAGTGTTTGCTTCATATATTTTGGAGCTCTGATGTGTAAAACTATAATGAGACAAATTATGTGTACTTTTATATATGTTTTTGACTTAAAGTCTATTTTCTCTGACATAAGTATAGCCAGCCCTGCTCCCTTTTGATTGCTATTTGTGTGGAATACCTTTCCTCCTTTCAGTTTCAGCATATGTGTGTCCTTAAATATAAACTGAGTCTCTTCCACATATGAATGAGAGCACTGTAAGTTAGATAACTTGACAATAAATTATATACAAAAATAAAAAGTAAAAATAAATAACGTTTCTTATAAACTGCATATAGTTGGATTTTTAAAAAAATATATATATTCAACTACTCCAAGTCTTTTTGTTGGAGAGTTTAGTCCATTTACATTTAAAGTTACTGATAGGTTACCCCTACCATTTTTTAAATTGTTTTCCGTCCATCTGGTAGTTTTTCTATTCATCTTTTCATCTCTTGCCATCTTTCTTTGTATATAATTGTTATTTTTTGTGTGTGGTGACAAACTGATTATTTTATTACTTTTTTGTGTGACTTCTAAAAGTTGTTTCTTTGTGGTTACCATGGAAGTTACACTAAACATCTTATAGCCAGAAATATTGATTTTAGGCTTATAAGAACTTAACTTCAATTGTATACAAAAATTCTACTCTTTTACTTCCCACTCAAAATTTGTATTATTGATGTCAAATTAATCTTTTTATATTGTGTCTCAGTTAACATACTTTATATAGTTATTTTTATACTTTTATATTTTAATCTCTATAGCAGAATTAAAAGAGACTGGTGCTACACTGTTATAGCATTATGGTATTCTGCATTCGTTTGTATATGTACTTGTACCCATGAGCTCTGTATTTTCATATGCTTTTGTGTTGCTGTCTAGCATCCTTTTATTTCAACTTAAAGGAGTCCCCTTAACATTTCTGGTAAGGCTGTTTTAGTGTTGATGATCTCTCTCAACTTTTATCTGAGTCTTTATTTCTCTTTCATTTTTGAAGGACATTTTTGTCAGATATAGTACTCTTGGTTGGCAGTTTTCTTTCTTTTCTCAGTTCTTTGAATACATCATCTCATTCCCTCTGACCTACAAGGTTTCTGTTGATAAATCTGCTAGTTGTATTATGGGTGCTCACATGTATGTGACTGTAACATTTCTCTTGCTGTTTTAAAAATTCCTTATCTTTGACATTTGACAATTTGATTATCATGTTTCTCAGTGTACACTTTTTTGGGTCCTCCTACTTAGAATTCCTTGTGTTTCATGAACCTATTCCTTTCCCCAGATTTGAGAAGTTTGGGGTCATTACTATCTTAAATAGGTTTTCTGCGCCTTTCTCTCTCTTCTCCTTTTACGACTTCCATAATGTGTATATTAGCCTTTTTGAAAGTCTCTTAGGCTTTCTTTCTTCTTTTTCCTAATCCTTTATTTGTATAATTTCAAATGATTTGTCTTAAATTTGCTGATTTTCTTCTTCTGCTTGATCAAGTTATGGTGTTGAATCCCTACAGTGAATTTTTCAATTCAGGCACTGTATCTTTCATTTCCAAAATCTATTTTTTCAAATTTTTTCTTTGTTGACATTCTCAGCTTGTTCATGCATCATTTTCCTGAGCTCTTTGAACATCTTTGTGACAGTTATTTGGAATCCTTTGTCAGGTAATTCATGAACTTCCATTTGTTTAGTGTCATTTTCTGTAGATTAATTTTTCCTTTGATTGGGCCATATTTCTTTGTGTTTTTCATGTGCCTTATAACTTTGTGTTGGGATCACGCATTTTTAAAAAGGGCTACCTCTTCCAGTCTTTATGGACTAGCTTTGTATAATGAAAGATCTTCACCAGTCAACCTGGTTAAATATTCTAACACTTCTCAAATCTTCTCAGTGGATGTGTCTTCTTTGGACTTGTGGATGTAAATTCTCAGAGGGATTTGTCAGTATCTTTTTTTAGGAGCTCATAATCTCTTGTTCCTTTTGGTATTTGTATGCAGTATTGCTGGTTCTCTAGAGCTGGCATAAGCCACTCAGATCTCTTTTGTTCTCAGCAGCCCCAGGCTTGTAGAGTATGCTGGGTCCCATTAGCACTCCATGTCAGGAAGACAAAGACCAGTCCCTTGGGTACTTCTCCAAAAGGCCAGAAAGTTGGATGTTTGGATGCATACTCCACTTTGCTCTTCCCTCCTCCAAGGGAGTGACTGCCAAGCTGTATTGGCTTCTGTTTGCTGTACCACAAGTCCTCTGAAACAGCAACAAGCCATCAAATTCTCTTTTGTTCTCAGCAACCCCAAGGCATCTAGTAGCTGCCAGGTGCCATCAGTGTTCTAGATAGGAAGACAAAAACCAAGCCCTTGAGCAATTCTCCTCCCCTCAAAAAGCCAAAGAATTGAAACCATACTCCATCTTTTTTCCTTCCCAAAGGGAAGATGGGAGTTGGAGGTTTTCTGCCATGTTTCATACACTGAGCTGGAGGGCAGGGTCTTTGGTGAGTGAATGTGTGCTAGTCTAAACCTTTGCCTTTGTTCTCAGCAGTCCTCAACCTGATGCCTTTTTGTCAGTGTTTAGAATCAAGCAACAGTCCAGTCTTCTCTTTCTCTCCCCCTGGGAGAAGCCAAGAGCAACCATTTCCTCTAATTGTGATGCACTGTGCCAAGGAACAGATTATAGTGAATGCCACAAATTTTCCTACAGACTTTGATATGGTTAGTTTTATACTCACTTGGTTTGCACAAGCTCCTTAACTGGTTTCTGGATTTCTCACAAAGAAAACTTGTTCTTGAGGCAGTGTCTCTGGTTGGGGGAAAAGAGGGTCTGGGGTTTCCTATTTTACTATCTTGCTGACATCATTTCCTTGGCCCTACTTTGTTTCTTAAAATGAAATCTTAAGTATCATTTTTGGGGACTGTGACAATATTTGGCACTGTGCGATTTTTCCAATTACCATTTTATTTCTAAAATCTCATTTCCCCATGAAAATAAGCAGCCACCTTTATTAGCAACTTGTTTTGGGTAATCACTCAATATGATCTGGAGCAAAATTATATGCTGGAAACATGAACTGTAAATTACTTTAGCATCAAGTATTTCTTCAAATATCAAAAGTCTAAAGAATTCTCGAAATTTTGTCAACAGTATTTACATTTAGTTCAGATTTTTATTCCAATGTATTTAAACGATTACAGAATTCCATTTCTCTTCTCTACAAAGCTCTGGGACTGACTGCATTAATTACTAAGGCAACTGATGTGAACACCACTCTAGTTCTTTTGCTAGACAGTGGTTCTTTTACCTAAACACAAAAATAAAGTGAGTTGAACATTATGTTATCTTAAGTACCTCTACAGGTTTATACTGAGATCAATCTCTGAGGCATCTAAACAGGAATTTGGTGAATGTTTTGAGATGAAAGTCGAATTTCAAAATTTCTCCATTGTTTGAAACTTTTCCTGGAATAATTGTCCTCATGATTTGACAGTAGTGAGAAAAGGGGCATTTTCTCTTTAATATGGACAATAATAGATAGCCCCTATAATCTTATTAGAGTGAAATTACTCACCCAGTGGATAATGTGAGCTCTCATACCCCCTTTGTACAACAAGGGTGGTCTCTAAATGAAGTGTGCAGATGGAGTGCACACTAAATTTACCAAGCATTGCCAACAGAAAGAAGAGGATGACCAAAAAAACTTATATTTACCCTGAAAGAAGCTACAACTTTACACAACAATAATACAGCAAGTAGACACATTCTTTTTTCCCCCTTCCATTTCACTTTGATCACAGAAAACATGATTCAATATGGTTTCTCATATATTTATTTATACCCCTACAAATTTAGTAAGTACTGACTACACTGCCTTTAAATCGGATACTAATTTTTAAAGGAAATACTTGGAAAGTCTTCCAACATTTTACCCTTTCTTACACTGTTAAACTAGCTACAGTTAGCTGAAATGAAAGAACACAGGCTTTCCCAGCAGATTAGACTAAATGCATTCTTAAAGTCTTTGAGGATTTAAGACTGTTCTCAGAGGTTTTGTGTAATGGTGAGAAAAATTTAAATATCAGAGAAAGAAAAACTGACAACCAGGGAGGAAATTCTAGATCATCTAGAGAAGCTTTAAACATACAGAGCTATCAGCTATGCAGATTGCTAAGCAATAATCAGGCTCCCCCAAGAAATAAGGAAAGAAAAATTTATAATAGTATCACTAACTGATGAGGGAGCATAAGGCAAGCTGACAGGCCACAACCCCTCCCCCTCACCCCTGCAGGTGGTATATGTGTGATATTCCTCAGGCACTCCTGACTGTCTGAAAACAAAGGAAAGGGCATAAACAAATGGCTAACTGATAAAGATTCTAGTCCTGTAGGACTTAAGTCTCCATCACCCCTCCATAGTGATGTGGGAAACAAAGGCAGAAGGAAATGGCAGATAGAATTAAATTTCCTTATAACCTGCAGCCCATTGACAAATACTTGAGCCTGGCAGAGTAAAACATTTCTCCAGAACTCCCTACTGTCTTAATGCTAATGGTTTCCTAGAGGGAAAAACAACCTTAACTTGACAACAGCTAGGCCTCCAGTCTCCTTGAGTCTTCTTTAGCATATGAAAATCTCACTGGAAACTTCCCCTGGATTTTACCTTCCCCAACCCCATAGTATATAATCAGTCTGTCCTCATGGTCCTGGGGCAGCTCTTCCTGCCCACAAGTCCTGACCCTGCGCTTCAATAAAATCATCTTTTTGCACTAAAGACACCTTCAAGAATTCTTTCTTGGCCATCAGCTCTGAACCCAACAAACCTCACTAACACCCCCCCAAAACCCTCATCACTAACCATGCCATGAGTGACCTACAACATATTCATATAGTGCTTATTGCTAACTTATTCACATCCAACTTTTACTTCGTATTTGGTATTTTAGAAAATATTTAAATATTTAAGCATGAATGAAAGGTCTATAAAAGGTCTAGTTTGAAATCAGTAGCTATATATACGTCTGTGTGTGTATATTTATATATACACACATACACAAACACATACATATATGGCTATACCCATTTCATTTCCAAAACACTGAAAGATATGCATATGTATATGCACTAATACATAGAAAGCTAGAAGTATACATATATTCTTATATAAAAAAACTGGAAGTATATATACATGTTTCTATCTACACAGAAAGAGGTGATGTATTAGAAACTATGGTAGACAAGTCATTAGTCAGATATAATAAGTATATAATAAGTGAATATTATAAGTGATAAGTATTATAAGTGATAATATATATTATATATGTAATAATATAGATATAATAAGTGAAATCTGTTCTATTAAATATCAATAAAGAAATTATGCTGCTTTATCGCTAACTAAAAGCAGTAAATGGAACAAAACTCAACTTTAGTGAACTAGCACTTTATGTTTCTACAGGAAATCTGTTATAATGGCTCAAATGTTTTTATTTGTAAACATATTCCAATCAATGTTTTTATATATGAATATAAATAGGTGTATTTATGCCACAGAAGGAGTTGAAAAAGGTTTCAGCCTTAAAAAAAAAACAATTTAAATTACTGTAATTCTCTGGTAATTGTGATTATTTATAGTAAATTATATATATATATATGATCATGCCATATAGTAACAAATTATACATATTTTATATATTTGAATATTTATATACACATAAATGAAAGGAAAATTTCAAACTAGTCCTTTCACTCAGGTAAGAAACATCAGCATTAATATTATTTATTTACCATTTATACTATTTGTAAGCTCTATAAAAAGTCTACAATACTGGGTAACAACAGTATAGTTTCATGGATTATCAGACTAAATTTATCTTCTGAGAATGGAATAATTAACTTCATTAAGTGAGGAGAATACTTTTATTTTGACAACATTCTAGAATCTTTTTTTCCAAAGTCAGCAAAATTAAAGTAGATCGCTTATTCAGACAATACAGTCTGTTCCTCATGTTTCCAGAGGAGAAAAACAGAGGAAATAAACAGATTGCAGTGTAGGGGATTTAGAATAGGCATGAGGAAGTACTTCTAATCAACAAGTAATAATTGTGTTTCATAGACTGACTGGTTAATGACAGGTTTATTTATAAAAAGCATTTCCTATCCTCAAAGCTTACCTTTCTATAAGAACATAATGCATATATGTCCTATAAAATAATTTTCTACTCAGACTCCTCTAATTCAAGACCTGTCCTCTTTTATTGAAAGAAATGATCAAAATGTGAACGTCTAAAAATAGTGGTTTATAATTGAAGGCCTAATTCTTTCTTTATTAGAGGTATGCTACAGCAGCACTATAGTTAGAGATGATCGGCGCTCCAAAATGAGTCAGAATTTATCATTCACTCTGTACAAGGAGGTACACGAGTTTTATAGCAGAGAACCCCGGACAATGAAGATGCAGGGTCTTTTCCCTTATACCTCTTGGTGGCTATGTTACAGAAACTGGTCTGGATCACCCGACAGAAGCAGCAAGTGGCACTTGGAGATCTGGGAAGGAAGGAGGTTTATTTTATACCGGTGGGCCCAGAGGAGATCATTCTCCAGAGATCTGAGCCCAGAGCATCAACAGATGGGACAATTTATAGTCTGTTACTTCCGCACCCCTCATTAGTAGTAATTTGGTGCCTGTGGCAAGCAGGGTAGGAAGGAAATCCCGGAAGGGTAGTCTTCTGACTAGGACTGGAATTCCCTTATCAGTCCTGTTGGCCATCTTATTACACATTTTTCCCTAATGGTTACAAGACCATCCTCCATTTACTGTCTTTCTCTAGCAGAAGAAAGTAAATATTTCATTCATACTTGTTTTACTGTTTACCACTGATTTTAAGTTAGAAAATGTATAGCTGAAATTGGAATTCTAAAGCTAATGCACACTCACTGACTTTACAAAGGAATATAATTACAATACAGTATTTATTAAATTATTTACCTGAAATCTGAAAATACTTTGGACTTAAATTGAGTAACTGATATCACCTTAGGACAAAACAGATAGATCCCTACAAAGGGGATAAAACATTCCTCTTATAATTTTAAATAACATGCTTTTATTCCAACAAAAATACACTTTTAGGAAATATTTGTTAACATTCAGACAAAAGACAAGTTATTTTTCATTCTTTTGCTAGTTATATATCTTCAAAATTTAGACAATGACCTGACTTCTCGAATCAATTTCTCCAACGACTAAATCCAAAGCTGTTGCTGTGGTAAACACAGAAAACTAGCTTCATGAACCCTATGACAGTAGAAAACTTTTCATAATATAATAATAAAATCCCTAATCACAGACAGTATAATAATGAAAGAGCTATCAATAAAGCCAAATTAAGCCATGTTAGGAAATATAAGATAACTGTTAGAACTTTAAATATTAGCAAATGGTAAAAATGGTAAATGCTTTTTCTTCCACATGTAATTAGCTGTCTGAGATCTGAAAGCAAGCACAACAGATGTCTAGAGAACATAGAGTACAATACATGTCTTCAGTCTAACTTCAGCCTAGTCCATCCATATCACTTTTCCTGGCAGACTGGGCATCATGTTAATCAATCTGCCAGCTGTCATCCTGTCCTGAATCCACCTTACAGGAATCCCAGGCATGCCTAGAGCTGAAGCACAATTGAGAGAGAATGACCCAAGATGTGCGGTGACTATTAATTTTAGGAATAGAAGCAAGGAGAATTTCCTTTGTAACATTTTTCCATCAGAAGCTTAGAAGTTCAACCAGACTACAGCTAAGAGAAATTATACCCTGGGATTTAAGGGAAAGAATGCTAGTGGAAATCAATTATATTTACTTTTAGAATGTCTATAAGTTAGCTTCACTGTATTCAATACATATTAGATAACAATCTAAAGAGAAATTATTTTTTTCAAAAGAGAATCTTTTATTCAGGCTCCACATGCTATTGCAATAAACCTTATGTGAAAGGTATGAGGCATGAGAGATACAGCTGGAATGCCACAGTTGTCCTAGAAAACTTTTTTGGGGGGATTCAAAGCAAAACTAAGATTGTCCTCACTATTTTCAACATGGCACCCAATTATCAAACATTAATACTTTTGATTAATTTTTATTAATAATTTTGATTGATTATCAAAATTACTCTTGATTTAGCAGCACCTTTTTCTTTAATCCAACTTCCAGAAACAAACCTTTTGTATACATAATTTCTCCAATTGCCACCAAATTACAAACAAATTACAATGGAAGAATTAACATGCCAAGCTCCTATTCACTTTGCTGAAGTGTGCTGTTTTGTTAGCTTCCCTTTACTGGGAATAAATACTAATAGAATAAATAGTGTGGTCCTTATGTATTTTTGAGCCCATGCTCTTCTTCTTCTAGATAAGGAGAAGCTGACTATGATGCTATATGCACTGACACCTAACCACAGTTGATTCACCGTCAGTTTCCTTTTGAAGTTATGTTGAGAGGAAGGTGAAGCCCTGCCCAAATTTCTACCATTATAATTCTCTAATATCACACAAGCAGACATGGATGTAACCCAAACCGAGCAAGGGTCCAGCAAAAAAAAATCCAGAGACCTTTCTTTGCATACGAAAATGGTTTATGGAAAGAACCCCTCAGCACAATTATTAGCTGCCTGAATTTGGTCATATCTGCAAAATTTACTTTAATAGTGCAAAGTATGCCAACAAAAATCATGACTCCGAATATTAGGCAGAAGTACTGTGAGATTCAAAAAGATAATGGGATAAAGAAGATGTGGAATATACACATGATGGACTATTATGGATCTCTCATAAGAATGAGATCATGCCATTTGCAATAACGTGGATGGATTGAGAGAGAATAATATAAGTGGAATAAATAAACATAGAAAGACAAAGGCCGTAAGATTTCACTCATAAGTGGAATTTAAGAAACCAACCCAACAAACAAGGAAAAAAAGAGAACAGACTCTTAAATACAGAGAACAAAATGGTGGTTGTGGGGCAAAATAGATAAAGGGAATTAAGAGTGCATTTATCGTTATGAGCACTGAGTAATGCATAGAATTGTTGAACCATTTTACCATACACCTGAGACTAATATAACACTGTATGTTAATTATGCTTTAACAGAGATAATGTATAAGAAAATGCTTTGGAAAGCTATGCTAATAAAAGTTATTAGTTTGCCTAAATACTCAGTATCACTTCTCTATTACTCTAGGAAAGGTAAGCTCACTATCTTACATTAGCAAATGGTACAGCACGATAATGTTGGCATGTGTGTATGTATACACATCCATGAATATACTGCACATTGGAACCATGGTCTCCATGCTCATGGTTTTGTGTGCATTGCAACACAAGAGTAACAGCATTCTTTTCCAGAGTCGTCTAGCTTTCTTATCTTGTCTACTAGGAATTTGAGTATACTGACCACAGAATCTTGGCATCTTGATTATTACACATACACATTCTATGACTGACTGAGTTAAGGTATACTGCAAAGCTCTGGAAATGTGAATGTAAAGTAGTTGAGAGTACTTGGTACTTCTGTTGTGCAAACGAGCTAATGACAGTACTGTAAGAGACTATATGGAAACGAGATTGTTTTAATCAATATTAGTAGCACTAAGTAAACCATGATAGAGCAGGTACTTTGCCTCATTCACATATTTCACTTACTTCAAGATGGAGGAATACTAATGAACTATACAAATAAAATAAATGCAAGTCTTATTGGGATACAAATAATAAAAAATGCTTCAAAATATGTTTCTAATTAAGAACCATGCAATATTCTAATTTATTTTAATAGATCCATTGTTATGATCAAGCTAGAGCACTGTGGTACATTAAGAATATTTATTTGTATACAGGGCACCTGGGTGGCTCAGTTGGTTAAGCGTCCAACTCTTGATTACATCTCAGGTCATGATCTCAAGGTTCTTGAGATCAAGCCCAGTGTTGGGATCCACACTGACAGCATACAGCCTGCTTAGAATTCTCTTTCCTGCTCTCTCTGCCCCTTCCCTGATCTCTCTCTCTCTCTCTCTCTCTCTCAAAATAAATAAACTTTTAAAAAATAATATTTATGTACATATTCATGTATGTTCATAAATGAAAGCAAATTGTCATCAGTAGCAAATCTGTATTATAACATTCATGCACAGAAGTGCCTTAAAGTCAAAGTAGCTGCTGAGAGATTGACCACATTTGTGTGCTTAAGTTGCAGTGCTTACAGAAAACATCAAGGTCCTGACTTCCCTACACATACCCAGATTATTATCTGTTATCAACTGTGGTCTGCCCCCACCACTTGTTCTCCTATCATATTTCAGTTCAACTGAAGTTATTTGGACAAGAGACCAGAGACAATGTAGACAAACCAGTCTTCAAATTATATCCTCTACTACCTTCAACCGGAAAATGAAGTCCTAATCCTAATTATGAAGTAAATTTGCCTAGATTTCATTCGAGAAAATTCAGATGCATTCAAAGATACTGTTGGATTATCAGAGATCATCTTATGTTATATATATTGGCTGAACTCTTAAGTTTATCAGCTGTATTTAAATATTTTAACATAGTAAGTTCTTATATAGAGAAAATAGTATAATGAAATTATACCCACATCAGGTTATAGGGCTTGTTCTATAAACAAATACCAAAAGGCCACAATGTTTTTGAAAAGTAAAATACACTTAATAGACACATTATAATCATGCTACCCATTTTCTTTTTAAAAAGCTAAAGACCTTTGTTAGCCTTTTCTTGGAGACTTTGACAAAAATTCGGAATTTTCACACATTAACATAATCTGTTTTCTGACAAGAAATTAACATAACTGATTTGAAAGTGAGTTTTCAACTGTAAACTATTTAAAATATATGACGGTCATGTTCATTTAAAAGAAAACCAAAGACAACACATTTTTGTTTCAAAAATAGTAACAACCTAAACTTAATTATACTTTGCTTCAATTCATTCCACAAGGACAATCAATCTTCATAAAATTCAATTAAAAACGAATAATTATGAAATAATTCTATTGCAATGCTGTGTTTTTCTTGTAAGGAGTTAGGCATCAGAAAATAAAGATGGAGCTGAGGACAGGGATAGGGAAAGGTGTGGGGACAAGGTCAAGAACAGAAGTAGAGTTAAGACAGAGAGGGAGGTTACTATCGCATAGCACCTTTGTGTAGAGCACAGGAGTGCGGGGGGAGGGGGACAAAGTTTAAAATGGTTACATTTTAAGAGCAAAATCAGAAGATCACAAACAGAATCTCTTACCCTGAAAAACTCTTTGGTGGATCCAGAGTCTAATGTTCCATAAGCAATTTCTGTTTGCTTAGAAAGATCCTCAGCACTTTCGATGGGAGACACCATCCTCTCTACAGTCAGGAAGGCAGCTAAGTTAGCCGTGTAGGAGGAGATTATGATCAGGGTAAAGAACCACCACACACCTCCAACAATGCGCCCAGAGAGGGATCTAATAACAAGTATGAAATGGATTTGTAAAGTGAAATGAATGACCTAATAAAAAAAAACAAGTTAGCAGTATTATGCAAATATTGACTTATATGGGAATATTTAACTTTATACTTTTCAATATATCTGCTAGTTAATAAAACTGGAAACTATTAAGCATTCTGGGGAAGGAGTACAGATAAGCTGAATTTAATGAGATACCCAGAGGCCAAAACTTCAGATTCTTCAGATTCTTTCATAGTTATAATGCCCAAATTGTTTATGGTATGAAATCTCATAACGAAGCAATTTCAAGACATGTGCAAATAATCCATCCAATTCTCATACTACTATCCATTCATGACATAAGCAAACACGAACAAGAGAATTTAAGATCACTCACAAAATTCGCAATAATGTTGAAAAACAAAATCAAATATTAAAAATAAAAGAAGGTGCACCACAGATGTAGTTTTAAACTGATGAAACCCTCCTGGTAATTCGGCCAATGAAGTTCCCAAACCCTCAAAAAGGGCTAAAATTTCATTGAGGGTTGTGTGTGCAAAAACATAGGTTTTAGATACAGTGCAGGATAGAAAATGGAAAAAAAAAATGATATTACAAACAAAGGTATGACACAAAATATAATTCTTAATGGATAAAAATCTGATGCTTCATGGCATGGACTGCTACGACCCTGTTCCTTTGTGCCTCCTGCTTAAGAAAAAAAGAAAACTCAAGGAAAATGAAATTAGAACATTTAAAAGTTTGCCAAGATACAAATTTCTAATTTGCAATATAATAAAAATATTTTAGCCATAAATTCCTATTTAAAATACTTTTTAAAAGCTTAATAGATTCCTAATAATTTACTTTAACCCTCAGTAGATAAGCATAGATATAGAAATAGATATTTATCATATTATTTTGAAAGATTTTATGGGATTCTACATATAAAGGGATTTAAGTAATATTAACAATCCAAAATGATACCTTTTTTGTTAATAACTTCATGTCTAACAATTAAACTTGTTACAGCAAAGATGTAACATTTCTAAAAAGTTAAATTATGAACATTTGGTAATTTATGGCCTAAAACAGACCTCCTGATATTTAACAGTAAGAAATAAACCTTTTGGTGAAACACAGATACTATATCAAATCATTGGGTAATATTTGTAGAATAAACTACTCTAGCAGTCAAGAAAGAGTGAGGAAGCTAATTTAAAAGTAACTTTTTTTTAAAGACAAGACCATCTGTTGCTAAAGGAGAAGAATGAGCAAGCAATGAAAAACAAACAATATAAATAAGAGCCTTTATCACACACAGTCTCTAGAGATGCAAAGAATTAAATAAATATGACAGGATGGAAAAAGTTAGCTTCTCTTATATTCTGAAAAGGATATTAAACACATTTTAAATTTAAGTAACCTCTTGTGTAGACACAGCCACTCTCAAAACGTTCACTATTTATTCCATAAATAGGAAAGGTATAATTATATGACATGTACCCCATATTTAAGAGGGCAGTTGAGATCCCTTAAAACAAAATTGACTTCACGGTAATTGCTTTGACACTATACGCTGCATAGTAATTGGTAATATATTTGAGAATCATTTTTATAAGTAATTATTTTCCACTTGTGAAATAAACACAAGTTAAAGACATAAGTTGCTTTCAGTTCCAGTGCTTATGTCAGATTTAATAGCTGAAATATGCCAATTTATTTAAGGTTTTATAAGATATCTCAAAAAATGTATTGAACTTATACAACATTCAAAGCAGAAAATTCTTGAGCAGCTTATTATTTACTTGTAAATATTTTCAAAGGATCGATTAATGTTCTGAAAGAATTCCCAAGAAATTGTTTATGGAGGAGGCAAATACAATTTATGTTTTATGGTGACAGACAAAAATGGTTTCTGTAAAAAAAAAAGTAAAACAAAACAAAACTAAACTAAAAGCAACCTTCACCTCTCTGCATCTGCCCTAAAGAAGCAAATAGACATACGTATTCTATCATTTCCTTTAAATCTCTATTAAATAATTATTTTAAGAATGGTATTTTTATTCATTTTGATCCTTTTGAGATATTGGGGATAAAAACAGAGGCAAGCAGGAGAATAAAAGTCAACTTACAGCCTTTTACTCTTCCAATTTCTGTGGTTCTAGTCTTCGGAAAACTATAGTTAATATATTCTAAACTTAATTTCAGGCAAATGACCAATTCAGTTCAATAAATCGTTCCAGATTAAAATGTAAATGTTCTATTAATATTAATAATACAGTTCCACATAATATTTTACTTGAAAAGAGGTGATAAATATATTTGAAGATATTTAAAGAGCATTTCAAAGTGATCTGTGCATTTCATGCATCATCATCATCATCATTAGATACAAGGCTTTTCTATTCTTCTTTTCTACACTGGGGTCACCACCATTACATTGCAAAAAAAGTAGTTTGGTTTGTTTAAAAAAATCATTAAATTTTCCAATATTGTCCAGTATGTTCAATTTTTAAATGCACATATAACACGGAATGAAAGATATGTACACTTAAAATTTTTTAATAAAGCAAATTTTTGTTCATATATACTCTGTGGCAAAAAAATTAATCAGTTGATAGCAAGAAAAAATATTCCAAATAAAATCTTAGCAGGACATAAAAATTATTGCATGTGAAATTGTAGTAAGTCATGACTCATGAATGAAATCAAGAGCACAGAAAAAAAAGGCCATATTTCAGGAAACAGGCTCATTGACATTTAGACATTATCTGTATGTGATGGTGGACACTGGGGCAACACAGATTATGAAAGGTGCCTGTGCTTCAGTCCCTAAACGTATGTTTTCTGGGCCTTGATAAGCACTGGACACCAAAACAAATAATTTCAGAGCCATGATGCGTGAGGATCGCAAACCTAAGGATCGACATATGGGAATCTGGATCAATATGTTTTACTTTATAATGAACCTAATATGCTTCTCCTTACTTATTCAAAAGGCAGAGCATAGTTTATGTTACCCTAGGATAATTGCCTTATATCTCAGGAATAAAGTAGTTTTATACTTCAGTAGCTTTCTTACCACAGATGAATAATTTTATTATTATTTATGGACCAGAATGGTCTCAGAAATCTCCATTTGGTTAGGATTTTCTCCCTCATTATTAAAAAATTCTCTTTATGTCTTTAACTTAAATCAGATAAACTAAATATAAAACTATGAATCTTATATATTTTGTCAGAGGTCACCATAATTATATTTTATATACAATTATTCTATATTTCTATATTATTCTATATCATTATATATTAAAGTTATTACACATATATGCCATGCAAATACCACTGGCATATTTCTATTTTAGAGCAGTTCCATAATGTCACAGGGAATTTTATGGAATTAAGATTTGTTAAAGTCCAAATAATTCTTAACAATGTGTCCTACTAACAGAGAAGTAAGCCACTAATAATTTCTACATACAAGATATATTTAATTGATCTCACTGGGTGGAATATACAAAAAAAGACTGCAAGAAGGTACATATATTTTGAGTGTCTCACATAGTTTTCTGAAATTAATCACTTATCTCCAAAGTGCTCAAAAACTAACAATATAATGAAATAGCATTAGAAAAGTCACCCCTTTTACTAGTCATTAAAATATCCCATAGAATCAAAGGAGGGTAATCAAACCTGGATTAAAATGTGCCAGAAGATAAATAAATTTGGCTTTAAATGTGAAAAGAATCACATTAGAAAAAGTATAATTTATTCTTCTTAAGCACCAGATATGGCTATCATTCTTATTCATGTATGTCACATGAACAAAGGCAAAATGTATTTTGTGACATATTTGTTATATTTAGGGATTCTAATGCAGGAATTAATATATCATAATGAGACTAAGGGTGCATAAATTTATTCCATTATGTGTGTGAATTACTATTCATTATGGCACAAGCCTTTGTAATGAATCAATCATCATTATTACCCAGCCATATATTTCTATATACTTGGGAAATAGGTTATTGTATATTCCCTTTAATCCAATGACCTAACCTTTAAAAAAACCCAAATTTTATAATACCTTTATGATACCATTTGCATGAGCTAATAATGGGAAAATAAAAGAGATGGGATGTGTGCCAATGAAGTTTTGTAAACAGGTTTTTGTTTTTGTAGTTAATAAGTAATGTTGCCCATTTTCCCATATACAGGTCTGTGGATCAACACACAGATGACTGTAAAATGAGAATATGCAGCAAAAACACGGTACCCCTCCAAGAAGGCATGGAATGATAGGAACCTTATGCATTTTATAGCCTCTCCATGGTGTGTATAATTTCACCAGGAAATATATGCTCAACATTCAAAGAACATTGCTCAAATATTTCACAGGCTTATGCCGATGGTAAAAGCCTGTCCTTAAGAGTCTCAAACTGCTTGGACAGGTAGTCGGCAGCTGTTTACTTCTTTAAGTGAATTCATAAACACCATGAATATCCACTTGAGACCTAAAATGCACAAAGTTGAAGCAGGTGAGTGACCAACCTTGGCGAAATATCGCATCCTTGCTGCATAAAGGCACCCAAGGAAAACCAGAGACTATTAAAAATCCCAAATTCATTAGTTGATTCACTACTTTGTGTTTCTCTTCCATCTTCAAACTCCTCAGTGTGCCACTCGTAGGGGCTAAATCTGCTGACCAGGAATAAAACTACACTGACCCCAATGTAGGCAAAAACAATGCACATCCAGATCTCATAGGCTAAAGGATCAAGAAATGAAAACACTCCTGGTTTGGACTTCTGAGGCTTCTTGATCATGATAGATATCCCGAGGCTCATAAAGGGCTTTGAGAAGTCAATCACCTCTTCTCTCACAAGGGTAATAGTTAATGGAGCAATTGCAATGTCAGCTTTCTGTAAGGGAAACAAATGAAAGTAATAGTACCTGGAGTCATGGTCAAAAAGGAATCATGCTTACAGTATTGGATCAAAAGGGAAGGAAAGGAAATAAGGGAAATGTCAATAATTATTTCCCTGGTAATGTCCCAGTAAAGAATAAGCAAACAAACAAAAAACCAATCTGTTCTCCAAATATCCCTCCTTTTTATAAATACACAGTACACCCATCTGACTTGATTTTTATAATTACATCCCTATACTGCGTCTATGCCTTTGCTGCCTCTGAACAATGCATATGGCCCATAGGCCTCAAGACAGATAGAAGGCCTATCTCATTTAGTGTGCGTGTGTGCTTCTGACTTCATCCTTAATCTTCAGATGTTCACAAGGAAATAGAATAATATTCTTAAGTAATGTGGGAAAGCAACAACCTCAGATATAGGCACTTTGCAGGGAAGGGAGGCATTCTGTCAACAAAAGTTCACTTGAATGACTTTATTTGGGAGAAGAGCTATACTTACCCCATATACAAGTTCTCCAACCATCCCATTCCAAATTTTCGTGTCAGCATCCCTGGCCCCATACTTGCCATCCCCAACAATTGTCAACTTGTACTTGAACCCACAATGTTTGGCGATTTCTGCAGCCAAGTCAACACAGTAGCCCTCATAACGCTCATTGCCTTCAAGCATTTCATGATTTTTCTTCATCATAACATATGGAGATTCCTATATGGAAAGACAGTGCTTTCATTGATAAAAATAGCTGTGTAACTACTCTCACTGAATCAAGTCTTCTAGTTTAATTATTACCTGTTAGCCAGAGAAATTGTAGAATATAAATGGCGGACAATATTAGCGAAAAATATTTAAGCGTGATACTTTTGGAAAAAGGTTATCAAACGTCTACCGTTATAGTTTATTAATATGGTTTGTACCTAGCCATACAAAAGTAAATAAGAAACTCAAAAGCACAAACTGTTGGCTTGTCCCCTTGTCATGCTTGTTAACTCCTAGAGCTTAGAGGGGAATTATGCTGCTCAACATCTGTTTTATTCAACTCTGGATCCACCATGCTCTTACGTTAAGGTTATGCTGTCCTCAAGAAACAGCATTCACCCAAAACTCTGTGTACTGTTTCTTCAAGGGTGAGGTTCATGGGGAAATGAGGCTCATGGTCAGTGATGCACAGACTAAAACAATCACTGGCATGGTCATGTGCTGATGCCACCCTCTGACATTTCATGTCTCACTTCATCTATGAGATATTCTATCCTAGAATTATATTACAAGGATAGAGAGCAGCTTTCCCCTGTAAACATAAGAAAAAGGAGGTATGAAAATGATTCAAAATAGCTCAATATCCTCCCCTGGAAAGTGGTACCAAGCATATTTGGGGGCTCAGTGATACAGTTCCTCTCAATGGCATGATTAAGGCAAAATCCCTCAAATGTCTAGCTTACTTACCCTTATTAATATATTTCCAAATGTCAATGTTTTTATCCAGATCTCTTATTTTATTAACCTATGTTTTTCTTCTCAATATTGTCAGAATAATGAATCCCACAAGTTTACTATATCACTGCTTAATAAAACAAAATACAGCTGTTTTGTCATAAAACCATGTACTATTAGTGAACCCCATTTCCTCCATTTCATTTCACCAACAGCTTGTCACGAGGATCTACATCTTCCTTCCATCTATCCAAAGCCTAGATGTTCAAGATTCAGTTCAGTTTTGTCTCATTCATTCAGCACTGGCTATGTGCTAACGACTGTGTTGAGTTTGGGAGTTTAAAAAAAGGGAGATTATCTTTATCTTTAAGAATTTCATCTTATATTATAAAGAAAAAGATATTGACACTGCTACTAGACCATGTAACAAATGTAAAAAGAGAATGTACCCACAACTGCATGGGAAGTGAAAGGTAAAGCACTTGAGGAAATACAAGGAACGCTCTTCAAGACTTTCCCGAGTCGTTCACACTTAGTGATGCACCACTGTATGAATTACCCGTCAAGCTAAATTTCAGTATTGAAGAGGATAGGAAATATTTTGAATGCTTTACTTAATGCCTGTGTAGTCCTTTTGACAGAGTAAATATGCTATACGTGATTAAAATGGTGCCAAAGCAGCACTGCATTAGTTATCCTCAAATGCAAACAGCAATTCTAGTTGGCAGATGTTTTCCATAAGAAAAACTAAAGTAAAGCATAGGCATCTGTAGCTAATTACCAAAATTGTAGTGACAACAACAGTCTTATTCTCGAGCCCAGAGGTATCGTTTCCAGAGGGGAGCTCAGTAAGGGTAACAACCATTTTGTCTACTTCACTCCAGTATCCAATCTGAAAAAGGTTACAGAAAGGCACATGGATAAGTGATCTTTCTATTAGCCAAGAATTTAATAATTTCAAACTCATGTCTGCATCCAAAATTACATGTACATTAACTAGGCTTCTTCTAAACAGACATGTGTCTTTGATATATGTGACTCTGATAGAAATAGGGGTTATATAAACAATGAAACAAAAACAATTCTTAAAAACAGCTTGTTTCTTCATGTTCGCTTCTCATATTTTCCCAGGGTAATCTGTTTAGGAGTGATCGTATAGAAATAGAAATAAAATCCAAGCAATGACACTGTATCCATAACAGTTAAAAGGAAGGTGTTGAGCTAAAACGTTAACGCATATTTGCACCAGCTATGTTTTGTCTTCTGAACCATAAACTGTCAGCGATCGCTCTTTCTCTTCTCATTAAACTTCTTATACCTTGATAGAAAAAAATACATATAAGGAGTTCTATTCACAGTTGTTTAAAGATTACATTTCAGTGTTACTTACCAGAAAGGAATTGATTATATTTAGGAAACAAAACATTTTAAAATACATCTGTTTCTGGAAGTAGTTAAACTCTACCTACGTGAATACACTTTTCCAGGACTCTTCGGAAGAAGAGGTGATGGGTAATTAACTCACCTCCTCACAGAGAGAAAACTGCCTTTAGATCCCTAATGATTTACCTTCCGGGGCCCATTAGTTTTGAGTTCCATGATGTTAATTGTATAGTTTATTCTTTTTCCATTCTGGTCAAACTTTATATTTCCTGAGAGACCTTCAACCTGAACCTAATGAGGAAATGGGAAAGCATCACAGTTATCAATTTACTTCAAGCAAAGATACAAACAGGGTACAGATTACTCTCGGCTCCAGTCGAGAAAACTACATTTATAAGGTTGTTTTTCACTCTTCAACCTACCTTTGTGCAGTCAGGAAATACTATTCACTTTATATTACACATAACAAGGAGACTAATGTAGTAGAAAACTACAGTGTTCGTTGTTAACTCACATTCATAATCATTTTGAGTGACTAACCTGTTTGAGGGCCCTTTCTATTTCTACGCCTTGTCCCCAGGGGACTGCTGGGTTTGCCAGACAGTCTCCCGCGTTTCCCCTGCGGGAGATTTCAATTCTCTGCTTCCGTAGGTTGCGGAAAGCTTCAGTCATCACTTGAACAGCGTCGTAGGTCAGAGCAGAAGTATACTGAAAAGCATCACACACACTTCATAAGAATGGGAAAAAAATTCCAAGGTTCATTGCACACTGGCCATCTAGACTGCAGCCGGCCACCATACAATACCAGTTCACAGTCCAAGAACTTAGAAACCATTCCTGCATCTAGAAGTCTAAGAATCTAATAGAGGTAATATGGAATATTGGGACTATAGAGTGTGTTCTTGACCGTAAGTATCTCCTGTTATGTTAACGTCTCAGTTATTTCAGGTGACAACTTTCAAAATTGTGTCTTTTCTTTCCTAACGAATTTCTTTTTAGAGCATCACTCTATGGCCTGATTTGGGGATATAGGAAATGATCAAATTAACAAATAAATATCCTACCACTAACGAAAGGTACGTTTGACAATAGGGAAAGAATATTGATTAGTTTAAGTGTCTAATTCTACCTCAGTGATGCTCCCATAGATCTGCAATAGTCTTTGCAATGTTTGTTTTTAAGATCCCCTCAGTGATTATGGTAATCAAATAGAACCACCAAATTTCATAATTTCTATGTCCCCTTCATGCCTCAACAGTTTATGGTAAGATTGGTTCCAAACTTATGGTATTCAGATCCCAGTAGGACAGTAGTATTACAGGATCTGGGGGCCAAATGAAAAAAAAAAAAAAGGTATTAATTGTGCTAAGCATTGTCAGTGGCTAAATCAGTATTACTTGATGCATGCATATATACCTCCATCTATCAAATGTATCATGCTACTATTGTTAATGATAAACCATATTTTAACACAACAGCTTTAATGAATGCTGAGGAAATTTCTGCTATTAAGTATTTTTCAATCTGTAAGTAACAAAAGTATAGTGAATCTGGGTAAAAAAACACAGTATCATACTGAATTTGAGATACAAAAATTCTTGACCACAAGTCCCAAATGGGTACTTAGTATTTCCAAGTAATCCCCCTCACTTCTTTAGTAAATTAGTTCCTCCACTCTCAAAATTATTATTTTATACCTTCTCTTCTCTAATATCGACAGCTATGCATCTTGCCTTACATGTCACTGAAAAAATAGAAGCCATAAGACAGAAAACTTTTATCTTTCAACCATAAAACTGCCAAGAGCACACATTCTCTGTGACATCTATTGTAAAGATTTAGAAGGAAGGAAAGAGTTCAGGCAAGGGGTTCAGAGATCTTGACATGGACCCTGGGACTCTTTATAGGACTCATATTATCTTCCAGTCCAGTGAAAAGATTATATAAATAGATAACTGCTATCTACCTATTATAGTGTTATAAATTGGTCTGATGGTGGATAGATGTCTGTCTGATTTATCCTTTTAAATGAGAGATATTACAATAAGGCAAATGAAAAATAGTTTATGTCATATGAATCATCGCCTTCATGCATCCAGAAATTTCTTGAGCCTCCATTTTTTTAAATGAGAAAATGGCAGTGTGAGGTTATCAGTCATTCAATCTTTGCGTGAATTAGTTTAGGTGAATTGTTTTCATTTGATCATACAAATGAGTCAAATTTAATGGGAAAGTTGGTAGGAAGAAGAAAAAGAGAAAATGGTTTGGAGGCCATGTGCTCTGTGACTGAGTGCTATAAACTATAATAAGATATTCATATTTACCTCTAGGTTTTCTTACTTATTTCTTCTCATGTGATACCTGTTAAACAATGTCATTGCAGGCCTATCTGTGAGTCCTTTACATAGTTAGATGATCTTCTGGATGCTTGTACTTGAGTTTCTTACAAATATCTGATCAGCTATACAGATCTAAATAAAACCCATCACCATTTTTTCCAAAAATCTGCAACCTTTTTCTTCAAACTGTACATGTGAGGAATTAGCAAAATATAGTATGTAAGAGGTCCAACTAGATTTAGAATCCACCTAAATTTCTGACAGTAGAGGAAGTTTAATACTATACTTTCTGCCTTAAGAAAGTATTATGCAGCCATTAAAAAGTGACACTAATGAAGGTTATATAACAATATGAATGTCAATTATAAAATTAGTGAAAATATTACTACAACTAAATTTTTTAAAAACCCTTCTTCATTGATAAATGAGAGTGATTAAAAAATAGTAATATACCTTCAACAAATAAGGGAAAGAAAAATAAACAAAATGATTATAATAATAGGAAACATATTATTATATTTCTTTTCCCAGTGTTCTAGAATATTCATGGACTCTTTTAAGAAAACCTGTATTATAGGGGCGCCTGGGTGGCTCAGTCGGTTGAGCGTCCGATTTCGGCCCAGGTCATAATCTCACGTCCGTGAGTTCAAGCCCCGCGTCGGGCTCTGTGCTGACAGCTCGGAGCCTGGAGCCTGTTTCAGATTCTGTGTCTCCCTCTCTCTCTGACCCTCCCGCATTCATGCTCTGTCTCTCTCTGTCTCAAAAATAAATAAATGTTAAAAAAAAAAATTAAAAAAAAAAAAGAAAACCTGTATTATATCAAAGGCACTGTTTTATATCATATCTACTTAAGCAAAGACCTGGAGAAATAAGATAACACACCAAAATTTATCTGGCATACATATATGTTTGTTTCTATTCTCCTAGAGGAAAAAAAAATGATTAATTTGCCTTCTTCTACATCAGTTAGTTCATTGACAGTGTGATTCTTAAAATAAAGTCTAGGGCACTGAATAGGAAACAGAGCTAAATTGAATAAATCAGATGTGTAAAAAAAGAAGTATTGCAATGTCTACTAAAAAGTTACGATAATAGTTAAAAGCCAAAATCTTCTTTGAGTCAGCTTGCTCACATTACTATGAGAAATCTATAAAGTCATCTGCTAAATGCTTTAGAGGTCTATAGATGTTGGTGAACTACATTAAAAAATAATATTAGGTTGAATGAACTAAAAGCATTTAGGTCTGTGCAGCATGTTACAATTATGATTCAGAGCATGAGCATACTAAGAAGAGAAAATCCTTTCAACCTTTTTCAAATGTTCAAATTTAATCAAGTCTCCAGCCTATTATCATTCTTAACTAAAAGTCACAATCATAGAAACACAATTCTGGACTGAGAGAAAATAAACAGACACTGTCTCCAGAGTTCCTTTTTGTTTATGTGCCACATATGTGGCTCGTTTATTTTTCTAAACAAATATATTCATATTTTTGATTGGATTGTTAGATATTTCAGTTTTATTCTACCATTCACTAAACTAGGTGCAAATTAATTGGAAGGGAACATGATGCCAATGTAACTATCTCCTTCCTTGAAAACAAATGCATCATCTCTGCCCCGGTGTTTATGTTCTGTGAAATCCCTCAACTGAGTTGGAAATTTATAATTCATTGGGGCCATTATGTTTTGCAGCGCTCATATCACAATTGCATCATATCCACACTTTAAAGAAGAAATCTGGGAAACGTTTTTATGGTCCATTTTCCAAATGCACTTTTTATTCCATTTTAAATTAGATTTATTGAGACTTATTTTTCAAATATAAAATGAAATACACATTTTAAACATGTTTGTTATGCCCAATAGTCATCAGACACTATTCAATAATACATGACCATAATCACTGGGACAAGAAAACGGTTTTCTGACAGTCGAAAAAGAGGGAATAAAAAGAAGTTCTATGTACATTTAGAATTCAATGAACATACAAAAAGGATAAATAGGCTATAATATAACATTTTATGGGTCATTATTATGATAGCACCTCCTCCTAAACATGTTATCTGCACTGTGCTAAAACAAACAAAACAATTATTCCAAGAAAAAGTACTAGGCTTTAGGTATAATGAAAGTGTTAGAAACCTTGCTATGAATGGTCATTTTTGAAATTTTCCTTGACATTTGAAATTGGATTGTATATAGTTTAGAAAGCATTGAATGGAACATCAGAAGACAGAGCCTAAGTCCTGATTTTATCATTTACTACTCAGTTGTCTTGGGCAAGTTAAGAAAAGTAAGAGTGTCCAAGGTTTCTTACCAATGAAATAAGGAAAGCAATGTCTCTCTTATGTCATAGTAGTATTGGAAAAGCTCATGAGGGAGAAAGAATTCATGTCGACCTAGTTCTCTACATGCCAAACCTGAGCTGAGTGGTTTCCTAGCAAGTCCTTTTTAAAAAGTCGATGCAACAAATATTTTTATTTCAGTTTTAGAAATGAAGATTTCAAGTTAACATGGTATATTTTTCCCAGGGTCACAAATAAGGCAGGTGGAGTTTGAATTCAGATCTCTGTGTTTCTGGAGCAATGACGGTGCTCAACCAGCCTGGTTTGGTGATAGTATCCCCATTTTAAGCAGAAAGTCTGCAATCCCAGGAAACTCCTCAGTACCAAGCACACTGGGACAGTGGGTCCCCTTGTTTGGCAAACACCACATCAAATGAGTAGAATTATAGGAAATGAGAAGCCAGGTGAATTATAAAATGTGCTAAAAAATACAAGTTATTAATCAGTGTGTTTGCTTTCTTTTTTCCTTGTATTACTATCTGTCCGGGTATAAAACTAGCTTGTTTTGATGTTTTGAAAACCACTATCCTAACCTACAAAACAGTCTATGATTCAATAAGTTCAGAAAATTATTCTCACATTGGCGTATTAAAAGCCCTGAGAAATCCTGCAGTGACAATCCCAGTTTAGCTTTGTCTGAAGAACATTCATTGTCCAAACAAATTACCATTTTAAAAATTTCCTTAACACCAATTATTTTCCATAAAAATAATGTCTTGTGTAACATACTTTGGGCTATTAAAAGTTTTATGGCATGAAAAATTTTATATACTCATTTTTAAGTGGCATCCCTTATTTGATTAAAGTTATTATACACCAAATGATATTTCCCTAAAGAATTTTATAATATACCTCTCAATTTCTTCATTTTACAAACTTATCAAAATGGTCAAAAATGATGAGCTCTAAGAAAAATAAGTAAACCTATAAGAAAAACTTGAGAGAGTCTTTCTGTTTGTTTATATATTCTGGGCAATGACCAAGAATCACCTAGAGCCATAAAAAAATGAACAGTATTAGGAGATATATTATAAACTTAAGTTTATTCATTTGCATTAATTTCAAATTTAATTGCACTCTGGACTTTTCCAGAGCTGTCTGTGATAAGGCTGTGTAAAACTTGTTGAACATGTGCCCTTTGAAACTTTACTGCATAAAGTTATGATATCATCACAGAAACTCAGCATCAGTGAAGCAGCAGGAATGCTCATTTGTTGCTGGTAAGAACACAAAATGGTACAGCCACGTTGGGAGACAGTTTAGCAGTCTCTTACAAAACTAAACATACTCTTACCATATGATCCAGCTATTGCACTACTTGGTATTTACCCAAAGGAGTCTAAACCATATTTCCACTCAAAACCAGCACATAGATATTCACGGTAGCTTTATTCATAATTGCCAAAATTTGAAGCTACCAGGATATCCTTCAGTAAATGTTTGGATGAATAAATTGTGGTACATGCAGACAATGGAATATTATCAGTGCTAAAAATGAGTGAGCTATCAAGCCATGAAAAGACATGGAAGAAACTTGGATGTACATTACTAAGTGAAAAAAGCCAATCTAAAAAGGCAGGATACTGTATGAATCCAACTATATGACATTATAGAAAAGGCAAAACTATGGAGACAGTGAAAGATCAGTGTTTGCTAGGAGTGGGAGGAGAGATAAATAGAGCACAGAAGATTTTCAGAGCAGTGAAAATATTCACTATGAAACTATAATGATGGAAGCATGTTATTACACATTTGTGCCAACCCACAGAATGCACACACTAAGATGAACCATAATGTAAACTATGGACTATGGGCAACTATGATATATCAAAGCAGGGTCATCAATTCTAACGAATGAATCACTCTGGTGAGTGAACTTGATATTGGAGTTGGCTATGCAGGTCTGGGGGCAGAGGTATATGGAAATTCTTAGCATTTTCTGCTCAATTTTAGTGTGAACCTTAAACTGCTCTAAAAAAGTTAAATCTTAATTACAAAATTTAAAAATAATCAACATCTTTAGTAAGCACACTGGCTGTATCACATTTCCACGGGTGAAAAAGCCAACTCCATTGGTAAGAAATCAAAATTAACATCCCTTATTATTCTTCCTGAATAATAAAAATAATTTTTAGGGGGCGCCTGGGTGGCGCAGTCGGTTAAGCGTCCGACTTCAGCCAGGTCACGATCTCGCGGTCCGTGAGTTCGAGCCCCGCGTCAGGCTCTGGGCTGATGGCTCAGAGCCTGGAGCCTGTTTCCGATTCTGTGTCTCCCTCTCTCTCTGCCCCTCCCCCATTCATGCTGTGTCTCTCTCTGTCCCAAAAATAAAATAAACGTTGAAAAAAAATTAAAAAAAAAAAATAATAATAATTTTTAGTCCACCATGAAGAAAGATTTTTCATGTGAAAGGAATACATTAAAAAACTACATATTTTTTTCCTAAATTATCCAGTTGGGCTACTGACTCTGACTGAAAGTCTTGCTTAACGACCAATACTTTTAACCTTCTAAAACTTTGCATTCACTTAAGAACCCAAATTTCCAGATAAAACTAATTAGGTTCATCAAGATGGAAAAAAAGCTGGTTTTGATTCACCCATCAGTTGGAAGAGACTTTCTAAGAGGCAGATCTCTTACTTTGTTGGTTGCATAAATTCCTCCCTGAGTCTCCCCACTTTCTAGGAATCTTCTAACAACGTGAAAGTTCCTTATCTTTTATAATCCAGTAAGAAGAAAACAGATATGTTCCCAGGTTATTTAGGATTTGATTTCAATTTCTGGAGTTCGGAGATGACTGCTTGCAAGTCACTACAATTTTTTTTTTAATTTTTTTTTTCAACGTTTATTTATTTTTGCGACAGAGAGAGACAGAGCATGAACGGGGGAGGGGCAGAGAGAGAGGGAGACACAGAATCAGAAACAGGCTCCAGGCTCCGAGCCATCAGCCCAAGAGCCTGACGCGGGGCTCGAACTCACGGACCGCGAGATCGTGACCTGGCTGAAGTCAGACACTTAACCGACTGTGCCACCCAGGCGCCCCTACAATTTTTGAGAAACAAAGGAACCATTTGAGGTGTCACAGATTCAGCAAAAATTAGAACTGTTCATGTATGTTTTACCGAATGCCTAATCAGCACTTCACATAATCATGGCATTAGAGGAATCTGAGCTGAGATCACCTAAATTTATTCCCTTTATAGATGAAGGAATGTGGAAATGAGATGAACCCAGATATTGAGACTTATTATTATATAGTAGTAGTGCCTTTTTAATTCTGTAATACACATTTACAAAGTAGTATGATTTAATGCCATAATATACATTTGAATAGTGCAATGCATTATTTTTCAATCACTTTTTATAAAATATCCATATCAAAATTTTAATTTAAGGGCTTATTTCAGCCATATACACACTTTTTAAACCACAGACTATAAAGTGGTGCCTGGATGGTTCAGTCAGTTAAACCTCTGGCTCTTGTTTTGCCTCAGGCCATGATCTCATGGCTTCCTGAGTTCCAGATCCAAATTGGGTTCTGTGTTGATAGCACAGAGCCTGCTTAGGATTCTCTCTCTCTTTCTCCACTCCTCCCCCGCTCACACTGTCTCTGTCTCTCTTAAAAATTAAATTAAACTAATAAATTTTAAAAATCAATTAATCAATAGTGGTGAGAGTAGACATCCCTATTGTGTTCCTGATCTCAGCAAGCTCTCAGTTTTTCTCCACTGAGGATGATATTAACTGTAGGCTTTTCATATATGGCTTTTATGATGTTAAGGTATGTCCTTCTATCCCAAATTTATTGAGGGTTTTTATTAAAAAAGATGCTGTATTTTGTCAAATCCTTTTTCTGCATCTATTGACAGGATCATATGGTTCTTATCCCTTCTTCTATTAATGTGATGTATCACATTGATTGATTTGCAAATACTGAACCAGCCCTGCAGCCCAGGAATGAGTCCCACTTGATCATGGTGAATAATTCTTTTAATATACTGTTGAATTCAACTTGCTAGTATCTTGTTGAGAATTTTTGCATCCATGTTCATCAGTGATATTGGCCTGTAATTCTGCTTTTTAGTGGGGTCTCTGACTGGTTTGGGAATCAAGGTAATACCGGCTTCATAGAATGAGTCCAGAAGCTTTCCTTCCATTTCTACTTTTTTTGGAACAGCTTGAGAAAGATTGGTACTAACTCTGCTTTAAATGTCTGGTAGAATTCTCCTGGGAGGCCATCTGGCCCAGGACTCTTATTTGTTGGGAGATTTTCGATAACTGACTCAATTTCTTTGCTGGTTATGGGTCTGTTCAAATTTTCTATTTCTTTCTGTTTGAGTTTTGGTAGTGTGTGGGTGTCTAGGAATTTGTCCATTTGTTCCAGGTTGTCCAGTTTGTTGTCATATAATTTTTCATAGTATTCTCTAATAATTGTTTGTATTTCTGTTGTGTGGGTTGTGATCTCTCCTCTTTCAATTATGATTTTATCTATTTGGGTTCTCTCTCTTTTTTTTTGAGAAGTCTGGCTAGGGGTTTTCAATTTTGTTTATTTTTTCAGAAAAAACAGCTTTAAGATTCATTGCTCTGTTCAACTGTTTTTTTTTTTTTTTGGATTCTATATTGTTTATTTCTGCCCTAATCTTTATTAATTCTCTTCTGCTGGCTTTGGGGAAGTCCTAGCCTCAGCAATCAGACAACAAAATGAAATAAAAGGCATCCAAATTGGCAAAGAAGTCAAACTTTCACTTTTCATAGATGACATGATAATCTACATGGAAAACCCAAAAGACCACCAAAAAGCTGCTAGAAATGGCACATGAATTCAGCAAAGTCATAGGACATAAAATCAATATACAGAAATGGGTTGCATTTCTATATACCAATAATGAAGCAACAGAAAGAAAAATCAAGAAATCGATGCTATTTACAATTGTACCGGGAACTATAAAATACTTAGGAATAAACCTAACCAAAGATGTAAAAGAACTGTATGCTGAAAACTATAGAAAACTTATGAAAGAAATTGGAGAAGACACAAAGAAATTGAAAAACATTCCATGCTCATGGATTGGAAGAAGAGATATTGTTAAAATGTCAATACTACCCAAAGCAATCTACACATTCAATGCAATCTCAATCAAAATTGCAACGGCATTCTTCTCAAAGCTAGAACAAACAATCCTAAAATTTGTATGGAACCACAAAAGACCCTAAATAGCCAAAGTAATGTTGAATAAGGAAACCAATGTGGACACAGTACAATCCCAGACTTTAGCCTCTACTACAAAGCTATAATGATCAAGACAGTATAGTATTGGCAAAAACAGACACAGAGACCAATGGAATAGAATAGAGAACACAGAATTGGACCCAGACATGTATGGCCAACTAATCTTTGACAAAGCAGGAAAGTATTCTATGGAAACAAACAAAACAGCAAAAACAAAAACAAACAAACAAAAAAACCAGTCTCTGGATAGCAACATGCAGAAGAATAAAACTGGACAACTTTCTTACACAACACCCAAAAATAAACTCAAAATGGGTGAAAGACCTAAATGTGAGAAAGGACACCATCAAAACCTTGGGGAGAAAGCAGCCAACAACCTCTTTGACCTCAGCTGTAGCAATTTCTTGCTTGACACATCTCTGAAAGCAGGGGAAATAAAAGCAAAAATGAACTATTGGGACCTCATCAAGATAAAAAGCTTCTGCACTGCAAAGGAAACAATCAACAGAACTAAAAGGTAAACGACAGAATGTGAGAAGATATTTGCAAATGACATATCAGATAAAGGGTTAGTATCCAAAATCTATACCTGATCTATCACACTCAACACCTGAAAAACAAATAATCCAGTGAAGAAATGGACAGAAGACATGAATAGATACTTTTCCAAAGAAGACAACTCAAATGGCTAACTGAACATGGCTAACATGAAAAGATGCTCATCATCACTCCTCATCAGGGAAATACAAATCAAAACCACACTGAGATACCACCTCACACTGGTCAGAGTGGCTAAAATTAAGAACTCAGGAAACGACAGATGCTGGAGAGGATGTGGCGAAATGGGAACCCTCTTGCACTGTTGGCGGAAATGCAAACTGGTGCAGCCCCCCTGGAAAAGTGTGGAGGTTCCTTAAAAAATTAAAAATAGAACTACCCTACGACCCAGCAACAGCACTACTAGGAATTTATCCAAAGGATATAGGAGTGCTGATTCATAGGGGCACATGTACCCCAATGTTTATAGCAGTGCTTTCAACAATAGCCAAATTATGGAAAGAGCCCAAATGTCCATCATCTGATGAATGGATAAAGAAGATGTGAGATATATATATATATATATATATATATATATATATATATACACATACACACACACACACACACACACACACACACACACACACAATGGAATACTACTTGGAAATGAGAAAGAATGAAATCCTGCCACTTGCAACAACGTGGATGGAAATGGAGGGTATTATGGTAAGTGAAATAAGTCAGAGAAAGATATCATATGTTTTCACTTATATGTGGAACTTGAGAAACTTTTTTAAAATATAATTTGTTGTCAAATTGGCTTACATACAACATCCACTACTCATCCCAAGTGCCCTCCTCAATGCCCATCACCCATTTTCCCCTCTCCCCCACCCCCACATCCACCCTCAGTTTGTTCTCTGTATTTAAGAGTCTCTTGTGTTTGCCTCCATCCCTCTCTAATTGTAACTATATTTCTCCTCTTCCCTTCCCCCATGGTCTTCTGTTAAGTTTCTCAAGATCCACATATGAGTGAAAACATATAATATCTGTCCTCTGACTGACTTATTTCACTCAGCATAATACCTTCCAGTTTCATCCAGATTGCTGCAAATGGCATGATTTCGTTCTTTCTCTTTGCCAATTGCATACATTCCATTGTGTGTGTGTGTGTGTGTGTGTGTGTGTGTATGTGTGTGTGTGTGTATCACATCTTCTTTATCCATTCATCAGTTGATGGACATTTAGGCTCTTTCCATAATTTGGCTATTGTTGAAAGCACTGCTGTAAACATTAACAGAATACCATGGGGGAAGAGAAGGGGAAAAAATAGTTTCAAACAGAGAGGGAGGCAAACCATAAGAGACTCCTAAATACAGAGAACAAACTGAGGGTCCATGGGAGGACGGTGGAGAGGCGAAAATGGGTGATGGGCATTGAGGAGGCACTAGCTGGGATGAGCACTGGGTGTTGTTATGTAAGTGATGAATCATGGGAATCCACCCCCAAAACCAAGAGCACAGTGTATACACTGTATGTTAGCTAACTTGACAATAAATTATATTAAAAAATAAATAACTAAAATAAAATAAAAAGACAAAAAAAATCAGTCAATCAATTAAACCTACAATATAAGGAACTAAACATATCAAACCTCTAGGATGTTGTGTGGCAAAATAATAGTAGGAGTAGGGGACACCGACGTGTTAGCAGTGGTTTTGGTCAGTTAAAATGTTCAAGAAGCAGAATTAATTCTATTAAGTCACCAGGGTACTATATAATGCACGGTGCTAATTACAAAACTGAAAAAGATGATGCTATTTTCAGACAGGCCTAATAACTCTCTTAGGACAGCAATTAAAAAAGTTTGGGTCTGTGCTTTCAGTCGTTTCCTGAGTAAAATGAGATTCTGGTGGGAAAGTCATTATTTAAAGGGCCACAAAAATGTCAGTCACGTATTATTGTTGAATTCCTTAACATCAGCAGAACATTACGGACACAAAAATTGAACTAAGGTTCAAACTGTCGATGTGACAAGATAGAATGGGTAGTTGTAATCCGGCAAGTTGTTGAAGACACTGAAAATACTGAAAACCTATCTAACAATAGAAGTGTTTATAAATTATTTTTGAGATAGTGGCAAATCATCTTCATTATCTGCCTCTTCTGGAACGTTTTTTATGGAAAGCAAAATGCTCACTTGAATTGTCCCATTTAAATCGAGAAGCTTCATGTCTGATGACTACAGTCATTCTACATTTCACCAATAAAGTAACACTACTTTTCCGCCAGGGCTGAATAAGGGACATAACAAATGCCAGAGCAGAAATTTTAACCAAATTTCATAACAATGATAACTACTTTTTTTCCTTTCTTAGTGATTTGTTATTTTCAGAATTTATATTTTTCATTTCATTAGTCTTCATTGCAATAAATATCTATGTGTCTACTGTGTGCAAACTAGTGTATGAGATGTGGGGCCAGTAAGATACCAAAGATACAGACTGCCTTTCAGAGTCTTGTTTTTAACCCACAAATACCTCTCAACTGGATTTATATTCCTATATAATAGAAGAATCATCATGAGTCTTGCAATAATCATTTCTTTTGCCAATAAGAAGATCTGAAAGAATTGCCAATTGTAACAAGTCCATTAATTTCCCTCCATCTTTATGCTATGACCACATTTCAGAATTCCCTGGATTGTTTGTGATATCTTCCTAAAAGCTTACCGGACCATCACATACACAGGCTACAACCTGTTGTCACCCAGGTAGTGTAGTCAGTAATCTTCTTGTATCAAAACACGATATTCATTCTCCTCTGGTTGTTCCCTATTGCTCTCTGAATAGGATAAAAAATTCCTTCGTAAATCTACAGGGCACACAAAATCTAGATCATACATATTTCTCTTTTATTTTTTAAGTTTATTTATTTATTTTGAGAAAGAGAGAAAGTATGAGTAGGGAAGGGGCAGAGAGCGGGAAAGAGAGAGAGAGAGAGAGAATATTCCAGGAAGGCTCTGCACTGTCAGCACAGTCCCTAATACAGGGCTTGAACCCACAAACTGTGAGATCATGACATGAGCTGAAGTAGGACGCTCAACTGACTGAGCCACTCAGGCACCCCTGGCTAACACATATTTCTAAAGAAGTATTTGTCTGAATTCCCTCAAAACACCTCTGTCCAGACTCTGGCCTTATGGAAATATTTACATTTTCTGTGCCCTGGAACCTTACATATCCTATTTCTCTGTGGGGAGCCACTGTCCTTTCTCTCTTAACCCCTACCATCCTTTCAAGTGTTGAATTCACTACTGCTTCCTCAAAAAAGCCTTTTCTTACTTCAGACCTTGGAGTAGACCAGCTTATTATGGGTACTACTACAGTATCTTTGATTTCCTCTAAAGCCTTTGTTAAATAGCAGCTATGTGCCAGGCCTCATTCTAGGAGCTTGGAATATATCAGTAAACAAACAACAAAGAAATCCCTGTCCCCGTGGCACTTACTTTCAAGTTGGAGTAGACAGACAATGAACAATGTAATGAATATATTAATTATGAAAGCAGTATACTAGAAGGTAATCATGACAAAAACTAGAGCAGGGAAAGCTAGCAATGGACATACCCTGATGGATGGAGAGATTGCAATTTTACTTATTTATTTCTTTTTTTTCTTTTTTTTTATTTATTTTTTTAATTTTTTTTTTCCAACGTTTATTTATTTTTGGGACAGAGAGAGACAGAGCATGAACGGGGGAGGGTCAGAGAAAGAGGGAGACACAGAATCAGAAACAGTCTCCAGGCTCTGAGCCATCAGCCCAGAGCCCGACGCGGGGCTCGAACTCACGGACCGCAAGATCGTGACCTGGCTGAAGTTGGACACTCAACCGACTGCGCCACCCAGGCGCCCCACTTATTTATTTCTTAAATGTTTATTTATTTATTTTTGAGAGAGAGAGGGAGACGAGCAGGGGAGCGGCAGAGAGAGAGAGAATCCCAAGCAGTTTCCATGCTCAACAGGGAGCCTGATGTGGTGCTCTATCTTATGACTGTGAGATCATGACCTGAGCTGAAATTAAGAGTATGATGCTTAACTGACTGAGCCACCCAGGTGCCCCAAGATTGCAATTTTAAAGAGAAAGCCTGCCACTTCCTTCCTTGAGAAGATAGCATTTGAACAAAGATCTGAAGAGTGACGTAGGCTTAGCCATGCAGATATTTAGGGGAGAACAGTCCAGAAGAGGAAATAGCCAGCACAAAGACCCTAAGTGCCTTCTGTGCTTAAGAAACACCAAAAAGGCTAATGTAGCTGAGGCTTCATGAGCAAGGGGGAGAATGCCAAGAGATGAGTCACTTGTGACTGGGAGACAGAGTATTTAGGGCCTCAAAGAGATAACTTTGGCTTTTACCCCATGTGAAACAGAGGGCTATTGGAGGGCTTAAAGCAGCACAGTGATAATGTTAATTTATGTTTTAAAAGGACCACAAACATGAAAGATAAGGGCAAATGTGGAATCAGGGAAACCAGTCTAGGAGACCATTGCAATAATCCTCGCAGAGAGACGATGGTGATCGATTTAGGGTGGTTACAGAAGAGGGGTTAAGAAGTACAGCAGAGCCTATAGGATTTCCTGAACGATTGGATGTGGACTGCAGGGAAAAGAGAGGAGTCAAGGCCATTTCCAAGTTCTTGGTCAAGTAACAACTGAAAACATGGAGTTGTCATCACATGAGGTAGAAAGATTGTTGAAGGAAGTTTGCAGGTGCTGAAGAGGGAGCAGCAGTGGGAAATCAAAAGTTTAGTTTAGAATATATTGACTTTGGGATGTCATTAAGACAATTTCCATCCTTGCTAAAAGGCAATTGCTAGTTTCTAGTCTGAAGACTATAAATCCCCAAAGACTAGAACTTTGTCATTTCTCTGACACCTAGAACAGTGCCAGTCTGCAGAGTAAAAACTCAATAAATAAGTATTGAGTGGATAAACGAATTGATAAATGAATAAATGAATGAATGAGTGTTGCCTGAAATTAGTGAATTGGTGAGCCAGATTTAAAATCTCAGTGCCATGACTCTAGAGTTATTTTTTGTACAGAATATAAGAATGAAGAAATTTAACATTTGTAATTTATATTTCATAGTTATTGACATGTGTTGATATTGAAACATTCATATTTTACTTTTATTCATCAAATAAGAATGATTTTAATTAAGAAACTATGGAAGTTTCATTAACTTTTGGAGAAGACTAAGACTTTAAAACAATGATTTACTTAATACTCTTATAATTTGCAATATTATTTCCAAAGCCTAGCCATAGTGAGAATTTTATGTAATGAATTGCATTTTTGCAGATTTTTATGCCTATAATTTAAATTTTTATTGTAGTAATAATAAAATGTGATTTAAATGATCAGGCAATGTACCTGGTACAATGACCCAAAGACAACATAAAAATAAATAATCTCATTGGGAAATATTTTTACTCTCCTTCCTTAAACAGATCATATATTGAAAATATGCTACTTGTTTGTATTAGAAAATGCTATATCATGCCCTATATGGCCTTTCTTCCTTTCTTCTGCCCATGGAAGCAGAAAAAATCTTGAAAGCCCTGTTTTCTAATCCCTACCTTTTACCTCTGTTGACAGTTGAAGAGGCTTATCTCTTGACAACTCCCACAATATGTCCCTCTCCCACCCAATCCAAATATTTTAATTCCTACAGTGGAAAAACAAACAAACAAAGAAACAAACAAATACAGTTTCCTGACTCAGTCATGCCCTTGGGTCACTTCTGAGTCTGTGTACAGGTTCCTTCACACAGGCACACCCTTTTCTCCAGACACATCCCTGCTCAGATGCCCCATCTTCGGAGAGCCCTCCTTCACATCCCTTCCCCCATATTGTCCTAATCGTATGCAGGGAGATGGCATATTTTATATGCATCATCCTTTACCGTATTTGCTTATTGACATGTTAGTCTCCTCCATTAGATTACAGATTATCAAAGAGCTTTTTTTTTTTTCTTTAATTCAGTCCCTGGTGCTTTAGTAAATGAGCAATATGTCTGTGTTGAGATGAACTCCTACCCAAAGCCATTTGGTTGCACAGACTAATTTTTTTCAAGCTTCAAAGGCTGTAAAAAATGTGTCTCCTATGGAAGCCTTTGTTTCCAAAGCTGTGTTGTCTTTGTAAATGGTGTTGAATCTTTAACTGGGGTCAAACACTGAATCAGAACCTACATTTTTTTAAACTTATAACCCTATGTATGCTGTTTGCACACCGAAGGGCCATCACGATCTCTCTGAAACTTGGCAGAAGCAGCTGAAAGAAAGGCACTACAGGGGGAAATGCTACAGCAGGAAGGGAGCAAGCTTCCAACAGAGCAAAATCTGGAGCTAGAATCTGGCAAGATTGTTAATAGAATGCATTGCCAAAGATGTCTCATACCCCAAGTTTGCCTTGTATTTTGATGCATGACCCATGAACTTCCATAATGATACAACTTCCTTGGGACAATAATCATCTCATTTTGTTCTCATCCTCCTCACAATAGGCAGCAGTGGAGGAACATGATGACTACCAGAGTATTCAAAAGGAGCATGTTAGTTCTATTTGGGGATGAATGCCACATGCAATGTCCATCTGACAGCTAAAAAGGCACCATCTTGGAAGGGGTAGAAACCTGCAATTCCACAGAACAAGGGTCAGCAGTCAGACTTCTACTGAGCACAGGTGTAGATGTACCCTGACATCAACGAAAAGACTAGGTGTCCATTTTCCTCCTCATCAGCCTTGCTACATGACGGCACTCCCACAAGCCCACAATATTGTTATAAGCAGTGTGAATGTGGAGTATGAGTCAAAGTCACTAAACAAGAAGCCGCACAGTTTTGAGAAAAAAAAAATGAACTCTGGGTTATTCTTTAACATTCTATGAGATGCTGTCTGGAATTTAACTTAAAATTAACAGGATCCATTTATATACCCCAAAGTAGAGAACTTCAATCCTTACCTAGGACCAGTCTCACAGCCAGACCCAAATTTAAAGCCAAACATCCATATCTGTTTTTTTTTTTTCCATTATGTGCAGAAAACAAGAAGACCTCTCTCTGATGTATAAACATAACTGTGAGAGCAAATGAAATAATACTGTCCCTGACTGGTCAATACACAATCTGCTTAATAATATACAAACAAGCAAACGCAATCATTATGCCTTTGAAATACTTTGCATTATGTTCTGAAGCTCTTAATTTTCAAAAATCTACTTGCATAAAGAATGTGATCATCTCATTCCACTTACTCTTTCTTTGATCCACTCTTGTCTCTGCTCTCAATAAGATGACCAAAAAAGAAAAAGAAAACAACAACAAACAAACCTTCCTATCAACAGCAGAGACATTTAATATCTGGAGGTAAATATATGTATGCAGGTGGACACATAATAAAATACACTGAATAAACAAGTAAAGTCTCCATGGGGAGAATAAAAGATGAATCTGGGTAGTGCTCCGAACAGAACAGTGCACTGCATTTAGAATTCAAAGATTCTCTGTTTGGTTGCATGAAGCATTGCATTTTTTATAAGTACTAGAACAAACAGATTTTTATCTTCCTAGAGTGTTGCAGAGAACAGGCTACTTGCTAGCAGTTAGATATAGACAGACACAGATACAGATACAGATATATAAATACATAGACACAGAGGTAGATGTACATATTGGTAGGTAGACACATACCTTAATTGTAGTCGTGTGTGCTCCAGGGTATTCTTTTTCTTCCAGCGTTGACCATCTTTCTATAAATTTAGATACCAGGGAATCATCATAGTCCACTATCTGAAATCCAGAGACGTTTGCACCTCCAAACTGAATTTTTAATAGGTCTCCATCAGTAAAGCCCTAGACATAGAACACATGTCAGGCTTTCCATTAGGAATCAAAGAGAACATTTACAAAATAACTTATACATTGAGGTTTTACAGATGTCAAAGAGCACACGAGATCAAAAGCTTATAGGAAATGTTTCATGCATCTATCAGCCAGTACTCGGCACCAATACCTACTATCATCTTGTAATCACAGTAGGTCCTTAATCAATGAATGTTTATTGGTTGTACTCACATAAAAGTTCTCCATTTTATTGAGAAATCTTCCATGGATAAGGACGGGTTTTATTTATTGATTCTACAACAGAGCACTACCGCATGGTTACAGATACTTAATAACGTAAAGCTAGTTCTCTGGGAGCTACACCATTGTGAGCAAGTTATTCTTATTAAAATTGTTCATTCTCTCAGGTGATAAGACACCTTTAAAATAAGAATGGAGGGTACTAAATGACTAGTCATTATTTGAGAACAGTCAAACAATTTCATATTAAGTATGGAACTTAATTTTTTATAAAATGTATTAAATTTTAAAAATCAATCTCTTGCATTATTAGAATGAATTCAGTCATTACTAAAACTATTATTATGTGGTACTTCCATTGATTTCAAATTTTGTGCTGTCATAAATTCTATCTCAATTTGAGAGTATTCTCTCAAAGATGAAATCACAAGATGAAATCACAATTTTAACAAATCACAATTATTAACTTTTTCACCTCATACATTTACTCCTTATTATTGTGCATAAGGATTGAAATTATCCCTGGATCCAAAATATAGGAGAATCTTGTCTTTGTTATTGATATTAAGAAAGTATATTTTAATATATTTGTGTAAAGAAGGATAATTACTTTGTTATTGGTTCATGATTTTGTTTTTTCTTTTTATCAAAATAATGCAAACAGTGCAAAAAAAATATATAACAAAAGTTGCTGATTCTCTGCTCTGCCCAACCCCGTTTCAATTAAGCTGCTTCAAAACAATCAATTTCAATAATTTTTGTTTGTCATATATTTATCTCCATATTTCTGCATGACACATATGCTCTCTTTTTTTTTCTTTAATTATAATTTTTTTTTTTTTTTTTATGAGAGAGAGATAGAGACAGAGCACGAGGAGGGGCAGGAAGAGAGGGAGACCAAATCTGAAGCAGGCTCCAGGCTCTGAGCTGTCAGCACAGAGCCCGACGCAGGGCTCGAGCCCACAAACCATGAGATCGTGACCTGAGCCAAAGTCGGAGGCTTAACCGACTGAGCCATCCAGGCGTCCCCACATATGCTTTCTTAATTTATCCATTTTAGATATTTTTTATTGAGTTTTTGCTTATGTCAGATGAGTATGCAATTCATCCACATTTACCTCCTCATCCATTTCACATTCATGCTTTTCATATTTGCAATTCTGTTATTCAGAGCAAAGCCAGATAATGTGCTGAGGCTGCATTTTCCTTCATGAAAGGTATTTCATTCTCACATTAATAACTGCTTCAGTTTTGGGGCGCCTGGGTGGGGCAGTCGGTTAGGCGTCCGACTTCAGCCAGGTCACGATCTCGCGGTCCGCGAGTTCGAGCCCCGCGTCAGGCTCTGGGCTGATGGCTCGGAGCCTGGAGCCTGTTTCCGATTCTGTGTCTCCCTCTCTCTCTGCCCCTCCCCCGTTCATGCTCTGTCTCTCTCTGTCCCAAAAATAAATTAAAAAAAAAGTTGAAAAAAAAATTTAAAAAAATAATTGCTTCAGTTTTTCACTACTACAGTTTTCACTACTTACTATAGTTTTCTATATACCTATCTTTAGTTTTTTCCAGTTGCTCCATGGGAACTTTTCATGTTTATACAAGTAAATCTTTCCTTTTCTAAATAACATATTCAAACATATCAAGTAATCTGCTTCTCTTTTTTTTTTTTTTCTGAATATTTAATTTACAGGAGAACTTCTTAAACGCTGTGATCTGAACTGGCTCGTCTTTCCGTCTTCTCTGCAACAATACCCTGGAGTGTCCCTTCACCATGTTTCTGACTAGTTCCGAATCTGGCTGCCTTGATTACTATTCTTTCATGTTTTATTCCCTTCTTTCAGAGCCCTCAATAGTTTCCTGAGACACACTGGAGGTAAGTTTTTTGAGACACTGAATGTCTCAAAATATCTTTAAAAATTTTTTTTTAACGTTTATTTATTTTTGAGACAGAGAGAGACAGAGCATGAACAGGGGAGGGGCAGAGAGAGAGGGAGACACAGAATCTGAAACGGGCTCCAGGCTCTGAGCTGTCAGCACAAAGCCTGACGCGGGGCTCGAACTCACGGACCGCGAGATCCGTGACCTGGCTGAAGTCGGACGCTTAACCCACTGCACCACCCAGGCGCCCCTCAAAATATCTTTATTTTGCTCTGACACTTGATTAGTATTTTGGCTAAGTACAGAATTTTCAGTTCAAACTTTTATAATCTGAGGACATTGTTCCTCTGACTTCTATTGTTTCTATTGAAAAATACAATGTCATTATTCCTAATTATTTTTTGTAATAAATACAAAATTTTGACCTCCTTTGTACCCCTCTCTGCCTACACCTCCCACCTGTCCAAAATCTTTAAGATCTATCTTTCCCTGAAATGTCATGATGACATCTTCTTTGAAATATGAAAGGAAGTCTCTTTTCTTTCATTGCTTTCTGTACTCAAGGGGCACATTTGTGTCATCCAGTACTGGGAATTTCTTTGACAATTTCTTACCCCCGTTTTCACTACTGTGTCTTTCCAGAATGCCTATTATTACCACATTGCAACTTTTAGAGTAAATGTCTAAGTCCCTTTACAGGTTTCCCTGCATTTCATACGGTATTGTCATTTTGTTACATAATCGTAAAGACTTTTCTTAAGCTGATCTTCAAAGTCACATAATTTTACTTGTTACCTTAGGAAAAAAAAAGTTACCTTCCCATAGCTCTTTCTTACTCTCTGATTTTTTTTTTCTTTTTCATAATGCACTCTTTCTCTTCTTTTTGGATAAAATATATTTTATTTCTCTGCAGATATCCATTATAACTTTAAACATTTGTCTTGTGTTATCTGCCTGCCCTGTTTTTGTTTATTTGACTTTTATTTATTTATTTATTCATTCATTCATTCATTCATTCATTTGTTTATTTGTTTGTTTTATATTATATCCTTCATGGCCCAGACTTTTCACAAATGCCTAATTCTATTCGGCTATTTAAGAGTAAGACACTAAAAAAACTTTATTGGAATTTCCATATGCATGGGGGAGGCGCCCTGATGAATGTGCTTCACACTGTAAGGCAGATAGTCTGGGAGGGATGGGTTGGTTGCAGCACTTTTTGTCCATATCTATGGATTGAGGAAATGAAAAGTAGATCCCTTTACGCCCACTTCTTGGTCACATTATGCACAAATCATCCTCTTAAGCGCTGTATCAAGAACTTAATCACAACCTGTGTTTGGGAGCTTAATCAAGCATTTACCAATTCCTGAGGAAATTAATCAACAGTGGTATCTAAAGGGCTTTACTATCTTTTGTAACCACCACCTTTAACTCTCAACACACACTGGATAGGAAAAAGGGGACATTTCCAATCAAGATTTTGGAAGACCAAAGCGCTTCCACTCTGAATGGCATTCTTCAATTTGAAATGTCAGTGGAATTTTCAAATGTCTTCTAGTTCTCAGAAACCACAGCTTTTCTCAGATTCTTTGAATTTACTGATTCATTAGAAGTTCCATATGGTGAAGATACCAAGTATTCAGAAAAGGAGGAACACAATTTGAATTCAGATAAAGTATTAGGCACTTTTCTCCCTAGAAGCATGACAGCAGCATGAACTTGTTTTTTGATTTTTTTTTTTAATCTTTTTACTTTGGTCATTCGTACATTTCTTTCCTTTTTCATAGAATCAGATATCAACTCTCAAATTGATGAGCCACCTTCTGTCATTATTTCTCAATGTTCCAATATAATCTTCTCCATCTGGACATTTTTAAAGATCACGGCTTTCAATGTGGCTCTGTGTTGTTCATCAAATGGCACAATTCACACAGGGGACTAACTGTCCAGGCTGTTCCCTGCACAGAATGTAGTTCTGAAAAGAGTGAATACAGAGTTTTATCTATTTTAACCCTGGCTGCTCAGGTGGGAAGTCATTTAGGATCTGTAATAACATATTAATGGGTAAGTTCTGATGAATTTTATTGTAGTTAGCCATTTCATGGGCAAACAGAATTTTTACCTGAACAACCAACTTCTAGCAGTAGCATGTAAGTTTGAGATTTAATATTTTAAATCACTGCGGCCACCTTTTAGTGAAAACAGTATTTATCAGTTGTGAGGTGTTTTTTTTTTTTCCTCCATGATTACCAACAATAATGTCTTCTGGTACAATAATCTGATATTCCAGAAACCATGAAATAAATCTACACTTATGTAGATATGAAAACTTTCCCAAGCCCTATTATGCTTTTTAGAATAAGCTCTTATTTTTTCCCTCCTTTTCCCACTATTTTTCAGAGGTTGGGGAAGGTGGTATTCTCATCAAGGAAGATCATACCTCTTTAAAGAACATAAACCTTTGCAGTGATAAAGGCATAAGACCATTTTACTGCTGATCTAAAACCTATTTTGAAAAAAAAAAATGTCTAATGATAATTCTAAAGGGCTCTGATTATATTTAAGAGAGAGATACAATTAACCACTTGGATATTCAGCATAATCATAATCTGACAGAAATCCCAATGAAAAAGTCATCAGCTATAGGAATTCAATTTCATTGTGTTTCTTACATAGTAAGTATATAATCAGAAATAAATAATATATAATATATTAATATTCTTGACATTTCCAGCTTTAATTTTTCACTGAGATATTCTCACAAATGGGCATTTATTTCAAATATTATATATACTAAAAACTTTAAAGGAATGAACGAAAGGAAAAATGTAAAAACACCATGACAATGAAAACCAAGAGGAAGTTTGAATAATTAAGCTTTATGTATTTTTGAAACTTTTCCATAACTAAATATGCTTTTTAAGACAATTTATAAACTTGTCAAATATCGTTCTCTAATTTCTTACATAATTTATAATAGGAGATTGATTAGAAAATGTAAAATAGGAAATAAATCCAAAACATAACAAATTCAGAAAAATATCATTTCTAACTGATTAATAGAATCACAATATGTTTTTAAAAATACCACTGATAAATGCTGATCATTCACAACTATTTTATAACTAATAAACATCTCTATTAAAATAATAAATATCAATTAATTCACCTACCAGATTTGCAATGATATAATGGTAACCTTTAACATGTTTTCCAATGGTAATAACCTAACAAAGATAAAGAAACCATTATTTAATAAATGCAAATAACATAAATGTAAAATTATTGATGTTATGGCCCAAATGCAAAAAACAATAGAATTTTATCTACTATGTTTTTTGATATTCTATGAGGAGTCATAGTTGACAAGATATAATTATCACAACAGTGACTATTTCTCTCAGAAAAAGGTAACAATACATTTTAGTGCTTTATCATCACTTCTTTCAAGAAGTCAATAACTAAACAGACATAATTACCTCAGTTTTGTCAATAGTGAAAATAAGATCACAAGATCTTAAGAAATATAAAACTAAAAACATGTATGAATCCATAATAAGCCATAGTTTTCTTCCTACAAAAGCTATTTTTTCATTAAACCCTTAAACAGCTGAAACCAACATCTGAGATTTTATATTCACACACTGACACGCAAATTTATAGTAGTACACACATTTAAAAAATATTAATAAGTATATAAAAGAATTCTTATATGAATCTATAAAATAAAATTCCCATCTTAAGAATCTTGAATTGCTTATAATTTAGTTCCAATGAACATTATTATTTCCAGCTCGAGGCAGCAAAGTATCAGAGAAGCTAATATTTCTCCACAAATCTAAGTCAAAAATCAATGGTGAGATACACACATCATGGAACAAGTGGTCATTTTGGTAATGCTCACGTCAGTTTGGGATATTACCGAATCAATGTGACTTTTCACTGACCTGTACATCAACTAAAGAGAGTTGAATTTGGTAAAATGGTCATGTGGTAGTCCTAGCACTTAGGTATGAAAACGTAATTTTTATTTTTAAGAAAAGTGTCACATCAATGGAAAGCATGAAATACCTGGGCTATACACAAGCATTCAAATCATTAGCGTATTTGCCTAATTAAACTGTTTTGGTGGCTTCCCATTGCTTCCAGCGTTAAGAGACAAAATCCTTAATTTATGCTGAGAAGTCCAATGATCTTGCAAGCTTCTCCAGGCTTTTACCACTCTTTACACTGGAGCCTCGTCGGCCCTGTTTTTCAGTAATTTTGTGCACAAAAGGGATTCTTTCCATCACCTCAGGGCTTTATATATTCTATTTCCTCTGCTAGGAAAGCTCTTTCCACTATCATATCATTTGTCTTATTAATGCTACAAGCACAAGGAATCTCAACCCAATGTTACCTCCTGGGAGAAGACTTCTCTGACCTTCTCTTATCCTGGACAAAGTCAGGTACTCCAAAGCAATGCATTTAGTTAAAGAACAAGGGCAAAATCCTAGGAAGCATTCCACCAGATATCCCTTTGAGGTTAAGTGATAGCTAGTTGGAAGAGAGTTAGGGCTTGTATTATTTTTAACCCATTTTTAAGTAAACTAAATCACCTTTTTCAAGAAAATGAACCCTCTGTATTGAAGGAACAGATGTCCTTCTGGATGAAAAATATATTAATTAGCATCACTTGAATTGAGTTGATTGTGTCCCTCACATACCCTACTGACATCTGTTGATTCTGCTTACTGTTAATTCTACTTTCTGACTCATGCATGTCTTTCTTCTGGGAACAACAACAACAACAGAACATTGTATAAACGGTGCTACCAGTAGCCCTTACTTGAGTTAAGTGTTCCCTGGGAGAAAGCGGGAAGATACAACAATTCACTAACTCTACCCGTAAATAGGAATTAGTGCTGGTCATACTAACTCACATTTTTGCTTTACAATAATCATTAGCATTGCACTAACAATAGCAAATTTATATTGATTTCTCAATGTTTCTAATGGATCAGGTCTTTCCCATCTAACCACAACTAGAAATAAATAACTCTGAGGTTTTATTGAATGATAAAACATGCATAATCAACAAAGTGATTCTTTCTAACTTTAAGCTATTATGAAATAAAGTTTCAGCAATTCTGTTCTCCTATAAGTATTAATAGAGTGAATAAGTAAACAGTGTTTCCTTTTCTTGAAATGGACTTCAACCTCACTTTTTGCTTGGTAAACTGTTTTCCCCAAAGGCCTTCCATGATCTCCTAATCTAAATTTTTTCTGTCGTTTTTTTCATAACATCCTGTTCTCATTTGTCAGATATACCGTTATTATACTTATGCATTAATTTCTGTAAATATATCATAAATATTCACCTTAACAGGGTTTTGACTGTTTTGCTTAATATTACTTTCTTGGATCTACACGGTGCCTGTCTGGCAAACATTAGAAAATCAAAGAAATGTATTGAATGAGTAAATGAAGGAACCCAAGCCAGACACATGCTGCCAGTATGTGCTTGAACCCTTCATTGATCCTCCTACCACTGTTAAGATAGTTTTTCTCTTCTAGGCTCTTTGACCACATTGTTGTATAAATTGTAATACTCTAATATGACAAGTAAAATTGGTCTTCATCTCTAAACAATAAGTTCATGGGGTACAAATACCACTCTTTCTTTTTTTTTTTAAGTTCGAGAGAGAAAGAGAGAGAGAGAAAGGGAGAGAGAGTGGTGGGGGAGGGACAGAGAGAGAGGGAGAGAGAGAGAATCCCATGCAGGCTCCACACTGCCAGCACAGAGCCTGATGTGGGACTTGATCCCACGGACTATGAGATCATGTTCTGAGCTGCAGTCGAATGCTTATTAACCTACTGAGCCACCCAGGTGCCCCAAGTTACCACTCTTTCTTCCTTCTTTGCATCTCTCATTCTAGACACAGAGGATGTCTGAAATAAATGTTTGCTGAATGATGCAATCAACCACTGTACACACTCATTTAATACATTCAAAAGTGTCTTATGAAAACACAAATAACATGCATGTGCAAAATCTCTGTACATTTTGAACGGATGTCCATATAGACATGTATTTAATCATCGTATATTTGTTTCAAAACATTACATTCTATGTATTCCCAATTTCTCTTATAGTTTCTCTCTTCTAGTTTTAGAAATAATTATTTTCAAAACGGCTTTCACCAACATTTAATATGATGAGTCATGAATACATAAATTCTTTAAACAAAAGACTAATGACTATTATTAAAATTCAGTTTTAATGAGAATCTCCTATGAAATTCAAATGAGTTGTTGAAGTTCACATTTGAACAAGAGGCCTTCGGGTTAAAAACAACCCTAACTCCATCTCCTGAGACAGGAACCAAGACTTTTCTACTGAAATTGTTCACCTCTCTGGCATATAACATTTAGCCCTTTCTCATAACAAGTTAGTTTTATCCAGTTATTTAATATTTTATGTGAGATCCATTTTGTATGTCTTAGGGCCTGTGTTATTACATATCAATTAAGGCTTCATCAACATTTATGTTTTCAAAATGCTTTGTGTTATACAAATTAGTGAATCTAATTGTCTCCTCAAAGGCTGAAAGGGCCAAGAAATGCATGCTTAACTGCATGTTTTTCTTCCAATCCTACATTATCCCTAGAAGCTACTACACACACACACACACACACACACACACACACACACACACACCTACAAGTTAGGAAAAGCAGATATCCAGTGAAGCAAACCTTAACTTAGTAAATTATGATGCTGCTTCCGCTGCTTCAGCAACATCCCTGGTCACTTACCTTATCTATGTGATACAGTGGATTTTATTTTTATCAGTAGGATATCACTGTACGGCTGTCCTATCCCCCCAAAAAATCTTAAATGGAATCAAGGCGGTGTGGTAATAAGCACAGATAAAACATCCTTACGTACGGTAAACTTCTCAAACAGCAAACACAGACTGAATACGACTCTCCTACATATTTTAATTTCATAGATTAATAGCTTTATGGTGATATAAAATCTACCTACTAGGAGGAAAAACATGATTCCTGGAAAAACATATACACACTTTTTCTGAAGACAAACACCCATCCAGACAACAATATAGACTTAATGTTCCATACTGCACTCTACTGATTGAAGTACTCCATGTTTTGCCAAAGAATTCATGAACTACTCACTTTTCCCTTTGAACCCAGCCTCAATTTCACTTAATGTGGCTATTTCTTTATGCCTAAAAAGTTCAACAAGTAAAATTTTAATTTTCCAACTAAAAATATCAAAGTTTAAGGTAATGTTTATCATATAAAGCATAAGAGTCAGGAATTACATATCGAATATATTTAATGATTAGTATGATGTGTCAGCATTATTGAAGACCATCTGCTATTGCTAACTGAAGCCGGAGATAATTTAATTGATGATCCCTGCTGCATCCTACATAAACCATAAAGTAAAAACTGCTGTTCAAGCACCTCACACAAATACTCATTGCAAATGCTGACATTGCACACACATTCTATATTTGGTGCCATTAGAAAACAGAGCATAGCCAACCTGGTCTACAATGTCGTTTACTTTATCCCGTTCACAGTCCAGGATGACACGCCGTTCCTTTTTTAACTCCAGATCTTGAAAAAGTGATCGGTACGTCTCATCTTTCTTGTCATTGTTAATATTTCCCACATTGATAGCAGTCACCTGCCATTTCTTTTCAGCAGCGGAGTCCAGCACTGCCTGCAGCGTTGATAAGCCTAGGAAGGCAAAGAAAAATGATGACCAATAAAGATACTTAAATAACTCAGAATTATGTTGTGAAATCGACGGCGGATATATTTTTAAGGCTGCTATTTTCGTCAACCGAGGGGATGTTGACTCCTCTAAAAAGCTACGGCTACGATCTTTATCAACATTGACTTATTTCCACTTCACATCAGAAACTCTTTTATCTACATGCTATTGTTCTGATGGAAAGAGTTTGGAGGGATAAATAGTCTCCCCTTCTTTCAGCTCTCTCAGCTGTCTTCTTTTCTGGTGTTACTAAAGAGTAATGTCTGTGATACCTTTGGTTAAAGTGAAATACAAAGACAGAGCACACATTTCTTTCTCTTACAGAATGGAAAAGACTGTTCCGTTACGTATGACGTTCTATCATTTCCAATTAACATCCTTGAGCAGGTCGTAACACTTTCAGGGAGACAAATATACATGAGTCTCTGTGAGCACAGGAGCAAATAATCTCGAGGAGGCTGTCATGTCTCCCAATCAGCAGTTTCTTCTCCTCAGCCTCTGTTATATCATTTTTTTTTTGTTATTGTTATTGGGACTGATCCCATAGGGATTAAAATGTTCACCTATCAACCAGATGGTAGCAGTTGGTTTTCTAACACAGACTTGTTACATTTACTTAATTTCCCAAACTATGAGACCAGTTTCATATTTAGTAGTAATTTTGCTTATTGCATCATACGACTGAGAAAATATTATTTTTATTTTTAATTGTTTGTACATTACCTCAATTTGTGAATTTATTGCCTAAAGTTAAATCTGCAGCTTAGCACTTGGAAAAGCAGTACATAAACTTGTCTTCCACATCACTCCAGCTCTTCACGGCCAACCTAAATGCATCATTTCTATTAATAGTTTAATGAACAACACAGAATCTGGGCTCCAAAAAGAATTCAGGGCTTATCACATCATCTTCCCGATTCCAGAAAGAACTGCATCTTTCTCAGAAGAATGCTGATTCCTTTTTACTCATAAAATGTGAGACTTACCTAATGTGCTCTATAAATTTTATTCATGTACTAAACTTTAATTAAATCCATTTATTATGGCAAAAATAAATGTATTCTAAATGTTAAAACCTATAGGGGCACCTGGGTGGCTCGGCTGGTTAAGCGTCTGACTACTTCAGCTGAGGTTATGATCTCATGATATGTGAGTTCCAGCCCCACATCAGGCTTGCTGCTGTCAGTGTGGAGCCCACTTCAGATCCTCTCTCTCTCTCTCTCTCTCTCTCTCTCTCTGCCCCTCCCCCACTCATGTGCTCACTCTCTCCTTCACTTTCTCTCTCTGTTTCTCAAAAATAAATAAATAAAAATGTTTTTATAAAAATAGAAAATAAATTTAAAAAAACATATTAAATGTTAAAACTATAGTACCTGGAAAACATCATTAAAACTCTCACTGCCTAAACACCAGCCAAGCGTACCTAAGATTAGCCTAGAACACCTTGTGATACAAAATGCAAGGAAGCCCTCCCAAACTACCAGCATTGTGTCAAAGGACTCAGGAGCCAATGTAATAAAGATCCCTTTAAGTAAAGATGAGGCAATTTGGGTATCAATAAGAATAATAACTGCAAAAGACTTTTAAATACATAAAATATTTTAAATCCATGAATTCTTAATGATATGCAAACATCTAAACTACCAAAACTGAAACAGGAAGAAATAGAAAACTTGAACAGACTGATGACCAGCAAAGAAATTGAGTCAGTGACATTTAAATATATATCTAAATATCTGGTTGTCTTTGAGGGATACTAGGAGCTGACTTATTATTCTGAAATTGGTAAATAAAGGAAGAGAAACATGCATTTTTTTTGCCCTTCCTATATGAACTATACTCAGGATAATAATTAATTAAGACAGGTTTTCCTTTTTGGAAAGACTCCAGCTAATAAATGATGAAGGTATATAGATTTAGAATTATGACCATGTTGTACACGTAGTGAATCAATGAATCAAGGTTACGATCATTAACTGTTGCTAACAACACACAAAAAGAGATGAACAGAAGTTACATGTCTCTAACTAGGAATATTCAAACCATCTGTGGAGTATTCCTGCCAAAAAAGTGAACGTGAGTCTTATCAAGCTTCTAGATCTACCCAGCAATCCATAAGGAATATACAGCAGAGTAATACACTAAATATCATAATGTCGGCAACCATCAAATTGAAACTCTACATTATGTTACAAATCACTTAAGAGATATATTAAACAATTGGGGGATACGGACCTCATTTTTATCTTCATTCAAATAACCTATGGGAAAAATAGATGATGATATTAATGAATTACTTTTAATCTGCCTGCATATGCCAATGATATTGTGGTTATGTTGAAAACAAGAGTATTCTTTCAAAATACAAACTGAAATATGTACAGATGAAATGACATGATGTCCGGTATTGGTTCCAAAATAATTGTGAAGGGCAAAAGGATATAGATAAAACAGGATTCCTTGTATATTGGTCATTAACATAGCCGAGTTAAGAGTGCCTGGGGTCGGGGCACCTGGGTGGCTCAGTTGGTTAAGCGTCCGACTTCAGCTTAGATCACGATCTCACAGTATGTGAATTCAGGCCCCACGTTGGGCTCTGTGCTGACAGCTCAGCGCCTGGAGCCCCGCTTTGGATTCTGTGTCTCCCTTTCTCTCTGCTCCTCCCCTGCTCACACTCTGTCTCTCTCTCCTTCAAAACCAAAAAACATTCCAAAAAAATAAAAATAAAAAAAGAGTCTTTGGGTGTCTTCTTTTATTCACTCTATTTTTTATTTAAAATATTTCATTATGAAAATTGAAAATAATTTATTTTTATTTCAAATTGGAAAATTGAGCCATAAATTGAACTTAAAGTGAATTTCAGATTTTTGGCAAAACAACAATAAGTTTCCTCTGTCTAGTCTTATACCAAAAAACGTAGGATACATAAGAATTTCTGAAGGGATAATTTAAACAAAAGACCACATTCCTTGTAAAAAAAATCGATTAATGACAAAACTTCTTTAAAAACTTCATGGGTCACCCATGATTTCCATTCACCATAAATACATTAACTCTTTCCATGATATAATTCAAACCCTCTTCCTGTTTTTCATCATCAGTGAAGACAGAGCATACAGCTGGTCATCATGATCAATTCAACAGATTTCAAAGTGCTTGAAAACAGTTATTAAATCTATCCAGTCTTCTGAGTAGGAAAAAAAGATAATTCTCTAAACCTCTTCTACTATCTCAGCCCTACTTTTCCACATTTCAATCTTCATGCAACTAACTCTTCCCTGTTACCTCTTAAAAATGTTACATGCATGGATGATGTTCAATATGCTATCCACATATTATCACATAGCACTTGCAAGTGGGATTCCTTACTTCTAAGCAATAAATTATTCATTTTGTTTTTATTTAATCATGACATTTACCACATACTGAAATTTCAAGTGCTTGATATTCTGTTCCATCTTTCAATATATAAATAACAATTTGTAAATGGGTTTCAAGTGATATATCTATACCTAACATGTATTGGCAGATCATGTCAAAGAATATGGAGATGACATATAAAATTAATAAGAATGTATTTAAAGAAATTGTTGAGTTTTCAACTCATTCATTCTATGTGTCTAAAGTAACTCACAGTTAGTGTGGATCTTCTGCTTTCAAAACTCTCAGAATTAATATTTGGTAACCTATGAAGCCTAGAAACATACATCCATTAAGAAGCTAAATAGCTCAAGTCGTGCAATATAAGATTTGATTATTTTAGTGTCATCATAAGACAATGAATAATATTAAGCCATCTCCTAGCGACAGCCAGAAGTAACTCATAATCCATGACATGGTCTGACTCATGATTTGAGGAGATTTTTAGATTTGTTTACTCAGTAATAGTAACTGATCTCTCAATCTCTCAACTTGACCTGTGTCTTCCCTACAACTAAGAGTTTTGCATTAATTCTGATTACTTGTAAATTAACAGATCAATTTAAAATTTAAAAATCACCGAAAATACATGTGACAACTATGGAGGTGAAATGAATCTCTTCAAACCTAACACAAATTCATGTGCTTGGTCTCTTGATACCATATTCTAATTAGGGGAGAAACTATTACTTGAGGTAATAAATGACTTTTCCCTTCCATACAAACTACCATAAAACTATCTATAAATACCTCTATCCCTTAATCAGAATATAAACTTGTATGGACAGTGGGAATTCTATATATAAATATTGTTTTATTTAAAGTTATTCTACTCTAATATCTATATCATAACAGGATATTTGAATTATAGCAGAGACTGATTTCTGAATTACTCGGAACAAAGAAAACTTGAGATATACAGTTGTTTATCTACAAATAGGAAAAAAACCAGAAAATTAATATTCCCATTATAAATATATTGAAAATATGTTCTAAAGCATCTCAAGAATATTATAAGGGTCTAAAATTAAGTTCTAAGTTCTATAAATTCTCAAGACTTTTGACTAAAATAAAGAATGGCTAGACTAGGTTTGGTTAAATTACATAACTTCTTTTGCCTAATTGTTATGAGACTAGTTATAGTTGTATAACCTATTTGTAAGCTGACAATCTCCCTAAAACTCTACCAAAGTATTACTATCAGTGCTTCACAGTTTCATCTTGAGCTAGTGTTAATAATACTATGACAGAATTATAGAAAAGCCATCAGCCTAAAGACAGGGAAAGTTTAAGTGTTTTAGTTTGCACATTAGTGGGTAGAATTAAAAATGATTACTGCAAATAGGTATATTTCATACAGACTATTTCTTCTTAAAAACATTTTCTTTGTTCCATTTAAAATTCACTGGCCCTTCCTCAACGGGGAAAAACTGAAAGCTTTTTCCCTGAGATCAGGAACACGACAAGGATGCCCACTCTCACCGCTGCTGTTTAACATAGTGCTGGAAGTTCTAGCATCAGCAATCAGACAACAAAAGGAAATCAAAGGCATCAAAATTGGCAAAGATGAAGTCAAGCTTTCGCTTTTTGCAGATGACATGATATTATACATGGAAAATCCGATAGACTCCACCAAAAGTCTGCTAGAACTGATACAGGAATTCAGCAAAGTTGCAGGATACAAAATCAATGTACAGAAATCAGTTGCATTCTTATACACTAACAATGAAGCAACAGAAAGACAAATAAAGAAACTGATCCCATTCACAATTGCACCAAGAAGCATAAAATACCTAGGAATAAATCTAACCAAAGATGTAAAGGATCTGTATGCTGAAAACTATAGAAAGCTTATGAAGGTAATTGAAGAAGATTTAAAGAAATGGAAAGACATTCCCTGCTCATGGATTGGAAAAATAAATATTGTCAAAATGTCAATACTACCCAAAGCTATCTACACATTCAATGCAATCCCAATCAAAATTGCACCAGCATTCTTCTCGAAACTAGAACAAGCAATCCTAAAATTCATATGGAACCACAAAAGGCCCCGAATAGCCAAAGGAATTTTGAAGAAGAAGACCAAAGCAGGAGGCATCACAATCCCAGACTTTAGCCTCTACTACAAAGCTGTCATCATCAAGACAGCATGGTATTGGCACCAAAACAGACACATAGACCAATGGAATAGAATAGAAACCCCAGAACTAGACCCACAAACGTATGGCCAACTCATCTTTGACAAAGCAGGAAAGAACATCCAATGGAAAAAAGACAGCCTCTTTAACAAATGGTGCTGGGAGAACTGGACAGCAACATGCAGAAGGTTGAAACTAGACCACTTTCTCACACCATTCACAAAAATAAACTCAAAATGGATAAAGGACCTAAATGTGAGACAGGAAACCATCAAAACCTTAGAGGAGAAAGCAGGAAAAGACCTCTCTGACCTCAGCCGTAGCAATCTCTTACTCGACACATCCCCAAAGGCAAGGGAATTAAAAGCAAAAGTGAATTACTGGGACCTTATGAAGATAAAAAGCTTCTGCACAGCAAAGGAAACAACCAGCAAAACTAAAAGGCAACCAACGGAATGGGAAAAGATATTCGCAAATGACATATCGGACAAAGGGCTAGTATCCAAAATCTATAAAGAGCTCACCAAACTCCACACCCAAAAAACAAATAACCCAGTGAAGAAATGGGCAGAAAACATGAATAGACACTTCTCTCAAGAAGACATCCGGATGGCCAACAGGCACATGAAAAGATGTTCAGCGTCTCTCCTTATCAGGGAAATACAAATCAAAACCACACTCAGGTATCACCTCACGCCAGTCAGAGTGGCCAAAATGAACAAATCAGGAGACTATAGATGCTGGAGAGGATGTGGAGAAATGGGAACCCTCTTGCACTGTTGGTGGGAATGCAAATTGGTGCAGCCGCTCTGGAAAGCAGTGTGGAGGTTCCTCAGAAAATTAAAAATAGACCTACCCTATGACCCAGCAATAGCACTGCTAGGAATTTATCCAAGGGATACAGGAGCACTGATGCATAGGGCCACTTGTACCCCAATGTTCATAGCAGCACTCTCAACAATAGCCAAATTATGGAAAGAGCCTAAATGTCCATCAACTGATGAATGGATAAAGAAATTGTGGTTTATATACACAATGGAATATTACGTGGCAATGAGAAAAAATGAAATATGGCCTTTTGTAGCAACGTGGATGGAACTGGAGAGTGTGATGCTAAGTGAAATAAGCCATACAGAGAAAGACAGATACCATATGGTTTCACTCTTATGTGGATCCTGAGAAACTTAACAGGAACCCATGGGGGAGGGGAAGGAAAAAAAAAAAAAAAGAGGTTAGAATGGGAGAGAGCCAAAGCATAAGAGACTGTTAAAAACTGAGAACAAACTGAGGGTTGATGGGGGGTGGGAGGGAGGAGAGGGTGGGTGATGGGTATTGAGGAGGGCACCTTTTGGGATGAGCACTGGGTGTTGTATGGAAACCAATTTGTCAATAAATTTCAGAAAAAAAAAAAATAAAATAAAATCCATTTTCTCCAAAAAAAAAAAATAAATAAAAAAAAAAATAAAATTCACTGGCCTTATTCATCTTTCAGGCACAGAAATTAATATTTATGATAACTAAATCATGGCAGCATGCCTAGGCCAGATTAGATTAACATACATTTCCCTCATTGACTTTCTCAGGAACATCTGAAAAGAAATTTATAATTTTATTCTATGCATGATTTCTTCTTGGAACTGGAATCAAAGTGCCTTCCCTTCAGGGAACAAATAGTATGGCTCAAAATCAAAATCAAGACCTAAAGATATAAAGCATTAGTTCTGGTTTTACTTACTGTGAATAGGAATGTGTTAACTTCTTACCTTATTGACACTGAACTAATAAATTAAAAAAAAAACACATTTCGATTAAAGTCTTGGTTCAAATTTAATACAAATATATCCAAAGATGAAACTATATTTAATGTATTACCACAGGTAAGCCCATTACTGTATAGTTCAAACTGCATTGAAGATCCATCTACTGACTGTCTATGAAGTAATAATATGCAGCTTTTAGGAAGAGCACTGGGTCATCAAGGAGTGGCAGGCTGCTGCCTGGATAAATAGAAGACACCAGCAGTCCTAAAACATCACAAGTGCCAAATGAACATTTCAGCACTCTTCTCGTGGGCAAACTTGAAATAGTCAGAGATGACCTCTACGAAGGCTAGGATGCGTCTATGTTCTTCCTCATTAATAATTGGGATGTGGACTCTTGGACATGTTGCTCCTGTATTTTGATGGAAAGTTGGACGCAGGAAGGGTGTAAGTGGCCGTCTTAGTTAACAGCAGTGCAATAAGCAAAGCACAGAACATTTTAATTTTTTTTTTCATGCAGTTCATATTTGGGGCAGAATGTTCGACAGCTATTTTCACGCTTGGGCCCTATGCTGCTTAAAAGAACATCAATTAATATATTTAGAAATTAAAATTTACCAGTATGTTTACTTAATTCTAACTCTTAGAAAAGTAAAGATTATTAAAAACTGGAAAAAAAAAACACGGGCATCTGGGTGGCTCAGTCGGTAAGCATCTGACTTCAGCTCAGGTCATGATCTCGAGGTTTGTGAGTTCGAGCCCTGCGTCAGGCTCTGTGCTGACAACTCAGAACCTGGGGCCTGCCTCGGATACTGTGTCCCCCTCTCTCTCTGCTCCTCCCCCACTCACACTCTGTCTCTCTCTCACAAATAAGTAAACGTTAAAAATTTTTTTTAATTGGAAAAAACCTGAATGCCAACAAATTGGACAACCTAAAAGAAATGAATAAATTCCTAGAAACATATAAACTACCAAAACGAAAACAGGAAGAAATAGAAAATTTGAACAGATCGATAACCAGCAAAGAAATTGAGTCAGTAATCAAAAAATTCCCAAACAACAAAAGCCCAGGAGAAGATGGCCTCACAGGTGAATTCTACCAAACATTTAAAGAAGAGTTAATACCTAATCTTCTCAAACTATTTGAAAAATAGAAAGGGAAGAAAAACTTCCAAATTCATTCTATGGGGCCAGAAATACCCTGATACCAAAACCAGATAACGACACCACTAAAAAGAGAACTACAGGCCAATATTCCTGCTGAACATACAAACAAAAATTCTCAATAAAATATTAGCAAACTGAATTCAACAATGCATTAAAAAAAAACATTCACCACAACTAAGTGGGATTTATTCGTGAATTGCAGGAGTGGCTCAATATTCACAAATCAGTCAATATAATACATCACATAAATAAGAGAAAGGGTTAAGAACCATATGATCATTTCAATAGATGAGGAAAACATGCTTGACAAAGTATAACATCCATTCATGATTAAAAACTCTGAACAAAATAGGTTTAGAGGGAACATACCTCAACATAATAAAGGCCATCTATGAAAAACTCACAGCCAGCATCATCCTTAAGGGGGAGAAACTGAGAGCCTTTCCCCTAGGTCATGAACAAGACAAGGCTATCCACTCACCACTTTTATTCAACAGAGTACTGGAGTCCCAGCCACAACAATCAAACAACAAAAAGAAATAAAATGCATCCAAATTGGTAAGGAAGAATTAAAATGTTCACTATATTAACTATACTAACATAGATACTAACACGATACTAACACAATACTAACATAGAAAACATAAAAGATTCCACCAAAAGACTGCTAGAATTGATAAACGGATTTAGTAAAGTTGCAGGATACAAAATCAATGTACGGAAATATCTTTCATTTCTATACATCAATAATGAAGCAGCAGAGAGAGACATTTAAAAAACAATGCCATTTACAATTGCACCCAAAATAATAAGATATCCAGGAATAAACCTAACCAAAGAGGTGACAAACCTATTCTCTGATAACTCTAAAATGATGATGAAAGAAACTGAAGATGATAGAAAGAAATGGAAAGGCATCCTATGCTTATGGATTAGAAAAGCAAATATTGTTAAAATGTCTATACTACCCAAAGCAATCTACACATTTAATTCAATCCTTATCAAAATACCGACAGCATTTTTCACAGAACTACAACAAATAATCATAAAATCTGTAAGGAACCACAAAAGACCCCAAATTTCCAAAACAATCTTGAAAAAGAAATGCAAAGTTGGAGGCATCACAATTCCGGAATTCAAATTATATTACAAAGCTGTAGTATTCAAATTATATTACAAAGCTGTAATAATTAAAACAGTATGATAGTGTCACAAAAACAGACACATAGATCAATAGAACAGAATAGAACATCCAGAAAGGACCCACACTTATGTGGTCACTTAATCTTTCACAGACCAGGAAAGAATATCCAATGGGTAAACGACAGTCTCTTCAACAATGGTGTTGGGAAGACTGGACGGCACAATGCAAAAAATGAAAACGGATGGCTTTCTTACACCATACACAAAAATAAATTCAAAATCGATTAAAGACCGAAATTTGAGACCTGAAACCATGAAAATCCTAGAAGAGAACACAGGCAGCAACTTCTTTGACATTGGCTGTAGCAACTTATTTCTAGATATGTCTCTTGAGGCAAGGGAAACAAAAGCAAAAATAAACTATTGGCACTACATCAAAAGCTTCTGCTTTTGCATAGGTTAATTATTTCTGCAAAGGAGATAATTAACAAAACTAAAAGACAACCTACAGAATAGGAGAAGATATCTGCAGATGACATATCTGATAAAAGGTTAATACCCAAAATATATAAATAACTTATGAAACTCAACACTCAAAATACAAATAATCCAATTATTTGTAACATGAACACCTAAAATACAAATAATCCAATTATTTGTAGCTTGAACAGACAGTTCTCCAAAGAACACATACAGATGGCCAACAAATACATGAAAAGATTCTCACCATCACTCATCACCAGGGAAATGCAAATCAAAACTACAATAAGATATTACCTCACACCTGTCAGAATGGCTAAAATCAACAACACAAGAAACAACGTACATTGGCAAGGATGTGGAGAAAAAGGAACCCTCGTGCACTGTTGATGGGAATATAAACTGGTGTAGCCACAGTGGAAAACAGAATGGAGGTTCCTCAAAAATAAAAAAAATAAATTAAAAAAAATAGAACTACCTTATGATCCAGCAATGGCCATACTGGGTATTTACCCGAATGATACAAAAACACTAATTCAAAGGGTACATGCACCCCTACATTTATAGCCGCATCGTTTATAATAGCCAAGATATGGATGCAGCCTGAATGTCCGTTGATTGGTGAATGAGTAAAGAAGATGTGGTACGTATACACAAAGAATGAAATCTTGCCATTTGCAGCAACGTGGATGGATCTGGAGATTATAATGCTAAGCAAAACAAGTCAGAGAAAGAAAAATACCGTATGATTTCACTCACACGTGGAAAACACAAACAAGCTTGAGGGAAAAATGTGTGTGTGAGAGAGAGAGATAGCGAGCGCGTGCGAAAGAAACACATTCCTAACTACAGAGAACAAACTGATGGTTAGCAGAGGGGAGGTGAGTGGGGAGATGGGTTAGAGGATGGGGATTAAGGAGGGTACTTACTATGATGAGCACCAGGTGTTGTATGGAAGTATTGATTCGCTACACTGTACACCTGAAACGAATATAACACTGTATGCTAACTACCTGGAATTCAAATTAGACCTTAAAAACTTAAGAGAAAAAAACCCTTTATAATCCAGGAAGTAGAGAGACTGCCACATCAAGGACAGACCAAATTATCTGAAATTGGAGCATGTAGAGCTATATTGAGAGATGAAACCATGGAATCTATTTTTAAAGCATGCATAGTATGGATAAAGGGAACAAAGATGCATTCTCATATCACATAACACTAAAGAAGAAGGCATTTCCTTGAAGTATATGAGAAATGGGTTAAGGATCGAAGGAAAGGAACCCAGTCACACGATGACTGCACGAATGAACTTTTTTAAGATGTAATATGATGGCAAAGCTATGAAAATTAAGACAGTCTAAGAAAAAAATCAGCAAAATCCCATTTCATTTATCCAAGTAAAACACTGTAAAGATCGAGTTTTTGCCAGTATTTTGAGTCGTACACATTAATCTCTGAAAATAGTTTCAAATCCAGTGTAATACTCTTCTATTAAAATGGGAGCAGCTATTTGATAACACCTCAAACATGTGTCCATACAGCCATTCTGTCCTTAATATTGTATTAAGGGCAGTGATATTGTAACCAATATTCTTTTCTCCATGGATGAACTTAAACTCCTATCAAGTTATGTATAGGAATATGTAAATGGTATTACCGCATCACTTCATTTTCATAACTTGATATTATGAATTTCATAACTTGATATTACCTCATCACTTCATTTTCATTGAGTATTTCCGAAGTAAGTACTAATAAAGTCACTCAAAATGTCTTGGGTTCCTTTCACAAGTATATAAACTCAGCCATCTTCACCTGATCATTTCCCAAAGCCTCAGTATCTCTCTTCAAATACTAGAGTTTCTCTTTTTCTATCCGTGGCAGCCGTTGTCTAACATGAGTTTTCTCAAAAGTTCGGTTTCACCTAGAGGGAGTCACAGTGAGGGTGAAGTATGGCCCTGAAGTAAAAATGCCACCTTCAACCTTGTCAAACAGTGAAGAGAATTCGTCTTCTGATCCTTCAATTTAGCAGATGAGAATCAGTTTCTAATATCATCTCAAACTTACAATACACAGACGCTTGGGGCGCCTGGGTGCCTCAGTTGTTTCAGCACCCAACTTCAGCTCAGGTCATGATCTCACACTGCGTGAGCTTGAGCCCCACATTGGGCTCTCTGCTGTGAGCACAGAGCCCGCTTCAGATCCTCTGTCCTGCTCTCTCTCTGCCCATTCCCTACTGGCACTCTCTCTCTCTAAAGTAAGTAAGTAAGTAAGCAAGCAAGTAAGTAAATAATTAATTAATTAAAAAAATACACAGATGCTTGACTCATTCACTTATTCATTCTATTTATTGACTGTCAGCTCTGTTCCAGTATTATCTCAAGCCCCGTGTGTACAATTACAAGCTATACACCCAGTGGAATGGTTACTGCCTGGACATTGCCTTCCTGGGGTTTACACCCAGAGCCAAATAAATGACAATGCTTGGCCTGTGTGACTAAAACAGTCCCTGGAACATAGTAGGGGCTCAGTAGCAGTTTTTGAGTGAAAGAATGAATACTACTATTAATTATAAATTGTGACATGTATTATGTAGGAAAAGAAGAGACTTCTTTGAGAGAGAATAACTAGGAGATCGCGCTATAGAAATGCTACCTCTACAGACTAAGACACCAAGGAGGAGAAAGAACTAGAGCTGTGTGCAGAGATTTGAGGCGAGAGAGTGTGGTTTGGTGCATGTGGAGACAGTGAAAGAAGGTTAGTTAGACAGATTTAACTCGGTGAGTGAGCAGGATAAATTGCCAGGAATCAGACCTTAATTAAAGCCATGTTAAGAATTTTCAACTGTGTCTTCATTTTGATGAGACGCATTTTAAGCCAAGGAGTGATGAGGTCAGAAAAGCATTGGAAAGCATTTACATGTTCCAGCTACTTTGTGGAAAATGGATTAAAGAGAAACAGGTGTGGAAATGGGGAGGATGAGAAAATGAACCCATGCTGGTGGCCTGGCCTGGAATGAAGACAATGAAAAAGAGTGTCCAGAGAGAGAATATATTTGGGTGGCAGAAATTACAGCAACAGGATGCAAGGGTGAAAGAGGTATTCAGAATACTCCCGGATGGCAGGCTAGTTTTATTAACATAACAGAGTGCTTAAGGAGTTGGCAGAGAGCAAGAGGGAAGACCATGAATAAGGTCAGTTTTGTAAGACCTTTTATCACATTAATAAGAAGTATGCTTCCGAATCATCCAGCACATTGCAATCCATATTTTCTCTAAATGGTTGTTTTAGTTTTTCATTCCTCAGAGGAATAGCAAAGCTCTCCCTTCTCAAAGCAGGGGGGAAAAGTAGTTGACATAGCAACTCTTTTCAGCTTGTAGAGTGCTGACAGGCTTTTCTACTGAGCGTTCTCATTCCCTGGACCTGGAGGAGGGGCAGAGAATCAGACACCTAGCTTGAGCACTCCAGATGGGACTGCTGCCCCAAATGACTACAAACTGATCAATGGAGAATTGACTGACGGCTGGCTCTCTTCTTGTCTGCCCTTGTGGGTTAACAAGGTGCCCTATCTTGGTCGAAACATGCTTCTGGTTTTCATTTGAACCTTTCAATATTCCAGGAAGCAAGCTGCCAAAGGAAGCACAGTTTGGTACTTAGGTGCTCTTAAAATAGTGGTTCTTAACCTTTTGGGGTTTGGTTATGGATACTGCCTTTAGAAAAATGCAGATGCAAACACGTGCACAAAATGTTCATACAGCTTTAGTAAGTACACAGACCCACTGAAGCCAAATCATGGACCCAGGAATAGTTAACATCTGAGATTCCAAAGAAAATGAAAACACTAATTTGAAAAGATATATGCACCCCTGTGTTTCCCGCAGCATTATTTACCATAGCCACGATATAGGAGCAGTCCAAGTCTTTACTAATAGATGACCGGATAAATAAGATGTGCTATGTATACAATGGAATATCACTCAGTCATAAAAAAGAAAAGGATGAGATCTTGTCATCTCTTACAACATGGATGGATCTAGAGGGTAGTATGCTAAGTGAGATAGTCAGAAAGAGAAAGACAAATACCACATGATCCCACTCGGATGTGGAATCGAAAAAACAAAGTAAATGAATAAACAAACAGGATCAGAATCCCTCAAAAAGGAGAACCAGACCTACAAATACAGAGGACAAAGAACAGAGAACAGAGAACAGAGAACAGAGAATACAGAAAAGAAACGGATAGCTGTCAGAGGAGAGGGGGTAGGCAGCTGGGCAAAATGGTGAAGGGGAGTGAGAGACAGAGGCTTCCAGGTGTGGGATGAATGAGTCATGGGGATAAAACGCACAGCATAAAGAACGTGTTCAGTGGTATTGTAATAGTGTTGTGTGGTGATGGATGGTAGCTATGCTTGTGGTGACCGTAGCCTAACGTACAGAGATGGTGAATCCCTGTTGTACACCTGAAACTTATGTAACATTGTGCGCCAGCTACACTCAAATAAATAAATAAATTTTTGATAAAGAACATCTGGGATTCTATGACATACAAGTCAAGCAGGTCTCTTAATACCGAGCTTTGCAACAAGAGATTTGGGAAACACAAAGGAAATAACTCCCCCTGAAAATACGACTTCAGTATGATGAGCTAAAGAGTCTATCCAGCTGGTGTGCTAATAAATAATATCTCATCGTAAACCTAGAATTATGGAAAATTGTGGGTCTGGTGTTGGAAGACATGTCAAACTGCACACCAGTTGTTCAAGTGGATCCTGAGCAGTCCTTCAACTTCTCAGAGATTCTGGGGTATCATTTGAAAGCGCCGTTAACAACAATCACACCTGCCTGATAAAACTTTTGCATGTGAAAACATTTAATCGCTATTAATTTCCTTAGAAGTTCTTATTTACATATTTATTCACATGTTACTTACACCCATTTTCAAGGCAGACAATTCACTGACTGGTGATTGTAGTCACCATAGGGTCTCAGCTGCTGATGACAGAAAGTGCTATTAAATGACAACTGAACATCTGCACATTGGGTCGACAGAGTCTATATCTTTAAATTGTACGTTCACAACTTTTTTTTTAACTCTGTTAACTATGTTTCCCGAGTTTCAAATTGCATTATTCATTTACACAGCAAAATTAAATCAAGTGACCCTTGGACTTTAATACATTTGTGTAGCTCCATATATCACACGTAAATGCCAAGTGTAGGCATTGAATTTGACCCACTGCAAAGACATGGGGATATTGTCACTCACCTCTGTCACTGTCATAGAGATATGCAAACTTGTCCCACTGATAGTATTCAATCAAGCTAAGAAGCGCTCCTTTGAGGTCAGGTCTCATCTGGATGACAAATGGATGTGTACCATCTGTTGGGAAGCTGGGAGTGATGAAGGAGACATGGAGCGTTCCACAAAATGATGTGATGGTATTTACAGACTTCTTATCATAAAATCCGAAAATAGCATAGACTCCTCTTGAAAACTGGGAGCAGACTGAATAGGAAAAAGAGAAAAGATATATCATTGAAATTGGCATACAATCACACAGATTTGCTTAACACTTAAATGCCCTCTCGGGGCGCCTGGGCGGCTCAGTCGGTTAAGCGTCTGACTTGAGCTCAGGTCATGATCTCCCAGTCGGTGAGTTTGAGCCTCGAGTTGGGCTCTGTTGCTGACCGGAGCCTGGAGCCTGCTTTGGATTCTGTGTCACTCTCTCTCTGCCCCTCCCCTCCTGCTCACTCTCACTCTCTCTCTCTCTTCTCTTATTCTTTCCAAAATAAGCATTAAAAAACATAATGCCCTTTATACGAAATATAAAATAATCAAACTGAAAAAATATGGAGTGTATATCAACGATCCAACCAATGTATGGACACTCATTTACTTAGCACTCTCTCTGAGGAATTCAAAGAATTATATAGCATTAAAAAGTAATTTTTGCTGCAAGAAAATATATACATTATTCTTGAACAAATCTTGTAAGTGGCAACTATTTTAGGACAGCCCTATTGAAAAAAAGTATAAGCAACAATCATTATGTATAAAAAGAACAAAGTGCAATTACCTGACATGTATACACATTCATAACATCTCATTGCCTCTAATATCTGATTGTTTAAAAGGATTTATTGTGTTAATGACGCTTTCACACTAGAAGGTCAGAGTGCACATGAAGAGTTCTAAGGCTGAATGAAAGTTCTTTAGGAGAAAACAGATGCAAGACTCACATCATACACAAAGAGACAGGTCTCACCAGAAAGAGACCTCTCACTTAGGCTCTCTCAAGTCAAGTAGCAGTTAAGTGGAGTTCTGAACTTCTAATTTTAATCTTTCTCAGGGACTTAACTTACCTGTATGTTCTACTCCATACAAAACAAACAATATCACCAAAATATTTTGACTTAGGACCATGATTCTTAAAAAAAAAAATGATATTTTAATTGAAAGTCCCCATTGTTCCACAGTCCTTTACCTTCTAATGGATATTTTTATTTTGGTAAATTACATATGACAATGCCTTCTCCTACCCCCTCCCCCACAGTTGGACTATCACTAATTATCGTTTATCCTGATACCTATATATACTCAGATGTGGACCACTTATTTGTCTCTCCATTCCAATCATCCTAGTTCACTAATGGCCCCTACTTACACTGTACTTGCCTTGTGCCTGGCATGATCTACGTTACTTTAACTCATTTATTTCTCATTAGAACTCTTGAGGCTGGAGCTATTATTATTCCCAAATAAGAATTTTGATTGAAAAGTTGAAACACAGGAAGATTATATTATTTTCCCAAAGTCATACAGCTAGTAAGTGGAAGATTGCTGTATTAAAACATAGGCAGTCTGGAGCCGAAGTCCATGCTTTTAAGTAATGGGTAATACTGCTTTTCTCACTTGGATTACTGGAAAACCTCCCCATCTTTCTTCCTTTCTCCAATATTTCCTCTCCATTCAATTCTCCACAATAGGGCCAGAATGATTTTTTGAAACACAAATTTGAAACTATCTCTAAGAGAAGTAAGGGTTACTTTGTCCAAGACTGATTCCTCTGAAATTCCCTATAGAAACCACCCATGCCACAATGTTTAAAGCCACCAATTCAGGTCAACCACATGGCTTTAAATGATTGCATAGCTGATACTGTTTTAATCTCAAGGATCAGTTCAATCCAAGGAATGGAAATAAACTATCCAGTAACATAAGCTAACAACCCAGAGCATAATACCAACCATCTTCTCAAATTAATTAATCCCATTTAAGGGATAAGACCAATACAATCGTATTTAATTTTATTCCCTTTCAGAAATAAAATATCTGTAGAAAAAATAGATGTGTTTCATGAATAACAGCATTGCTAAAATACATACAGATTTTAATAACCAATTCCAGACAATCAGTACATAATAGGCAATAATTTTTAGCAACTATATATGATATGAAAGGAAAGGAAAGCAAGACAGGCTATTTCTTTGAGTGACTTCTATTTATCAAATATACCCATTTTCCTTTACATATTTACTAATTTTCAACCCACTCCTATCTTTCTGACATAAAGTTTCTTGGATTTCTAGGTTATATCTGTATTATATATCAATCAACATCTCCTTCTTTATTACCAATCTTCTGGAGAATAGTTTAATATATCTCAGAAAACAACTGAATATATTTCTTTACATTTCACACTTTAACATAAAATAGAGATGAAACTTCTGCCCTTTATTTATGTTCATAATTTGTCCTCATCTGAGTACAGAAGTTGAAAACAACCTTTAATGTGTTTGACTAGGCTCATTCTTCACATACGTGAAAAAACCCTTTCATTGTTAAGACCTTCTAGGCAAATCCTGTGGTGATTTCTTATTTTATACATAGATATATGTGTACTGACATGTACATCTTAAATCTTAAGTTTGTTCAGAAGTTGATGATTCCATATGACATATAAAGAGGGGAAACTGCTATAAAATTCTCTCTGGATCCATTTTATTTCATTTCCTGTGAAGTGTTGGCATGTCATCTAAATACCATAGGAACATCGGGCGATATGATTTATTAATGAGACTTCTTTTTCTCATCTTAAGTGAAATAGCTTCTGTGATGGGAATAGCAGCCACAGCATCAGCAGAATGCTTGATAAAGGATGCCCCCGTTTGAATGAATAGACAATCTTAATAAGGAGCCATACCTTTCATTTTCCATTTGTTTTAGACTCTGAAGTGAGTTGTCAAGGGGCCTCCTGGTTATAGTGGCCATCTGGAAACACTTGGCTTCGGCCCAACAACAGGCACAAGCTGTACAACACTTCTCAAGAAATTACAATTCACCTGATTCAAAAGGCACTTTTTTTCAGGCAAATCAGCTAATTCTCCAATGAGCATAATTTTGTAACATTGGCCTTTCTTTCTTGACTATCCTTGGTCCATCCAAACCCTCCTCCTTTGTCCTTTACTTCTTCGTGCTACATATTCAATTGTCTTATTTGTAGATATCTTCTTGTTTTTCTAAATATTTCCCTTTTAATGTCCCTTTGCTACACATACAACAGTCATTTGGTCAACATTGCTCATTTCCCTCTCAGTCACTGCCCCTGTTCCCAAACATGATAAGGATATCACTGAGATTTACAACAGATATCAATCAGAATGCTGACTTGAGCTGAGGTATTTTGTGTATCATCTCAAGATTAAAACAAACAAACAAACAAAGTAACAACAACAACAAAAAAAACCTTAGTGTCACGCTTCTAACATCCCAAGCCCAAAGTACTCAAGAGTATTTTTGCATTCTACTGATGCTTTTCCCAATATAACACAGATAGATAACACATGACCCTACCAACACGATACACAAAACCATTACGTGCACGGCCTCAAAATTACTCCTCACTTGATCAGAATAAAATTATTCATTATGATCTCAACTTTATTTCCCAGCAATCGGTGCAAACTTTAAAGCTATCTCCCAACTTATATCCATTTTCAAAGACAGAGGATTTACTATTGCTGAGAATATCCAAATAATATGTCACAAGCAATAGAAATAATTCCAAAGATAGCTTTCTAAAATTAGTTAGACAATAACAGCACACTACATATATTCCTTCTTTCCCTATGTCATCTCTGGAGGCAGAGGAAGGAACAGAAAAGCTCAGTTTCACCTCTAGCTCCATGGACCATACCACTGCCTTCTGAGACACTGTTAAAAATTTCTGCATGATTATGCTGATTAACATTAGAATTGCATCCACGTCTTAAGACTCAAAACTGATTGCAGAGTAGTGGGTAAAGATGCCCGTACTGAGCTCTGCTTGAATGAAATATTTAATATGAACTTTGAGAAACTCAGCAAAGGGAAGTCCTTTTAAAAGACACTTTAGGTCAAACAGCAGAACTGATCATCTCCTGGGTAAAAGTAACTTGCTGATTATTCACTTTTTATTACAAGCCCAGATGATATGAGCCAATAACAATGCTGATGGTGCAACCACCTCCCCTCTTTTCCTCTTGGGTCATTCCGCTCCTTGGTGCTGCTAATGTAGCGTACTCGGTACAGTCTGGAGAAACTCACATGGTTATTTAGTGGAAATGGAGAAAAAGAACAAGGCATGTTTTATTTTTGTTTTACATTTTTTATACTAAATTGCCATTAACTTCAATGAAATGACATAGGCTGCTTTATAAGCAGTAATGGTAACAGCCCCTTTGCAACCTGTGCGAAGTCTGGTAAAAGCTACGTCACCAAGCAATCCTGACTTCAAAACACGGAGGTCACTGAAAATCTCTCTTCTTTCATCACTGAACTTCTGACATTAACCCCTTACAAGCTTTGACCCTGACTTTACTATTGAAATTTCCTTATCATTTGTCGATAATGATCTCCTAGTCACCAAATCAAATCATCTTTTTCTCAGATCAAGCTTTCCTAGCTTCTCTAAATTTATTAATAAAAACCTTGCATCTTGAAATTCTCTCTCTTTCTCTCGCTTTCTTGGTATTAGGCTTGTTCTCCTCCAATCTCTTCTCCACATTGCTGCCAATGTAAAATCATACCATCTTGGTACTTTTCCTCTCCCTCTAATTACCTTTCACTGTCTTACCATTTTTTTTTTCACATCCCAAATTAAAAAGGCATTCTCCAAGGACCTGTCTTCCAATTGTTTGTCCTTCTCTTTTTACATCTTGTCTCTCAGTGGTCTCACTCCTTTTAACAAGGTCAAATTCAACTTGTTATGTATGCTTCCCACAAGTTCACTGGCAAGTCTTCTGTCTCCCTTTATCTATTTATTTACTGAACAAATACATACTGTAAACATTTGATGTGATGAGCATGGGGTTGGGTTTAGAAAATGTTACAGCACACAAGATAGATACAGTCTACCTTCGCTGGAATTGATAGCTTAGCTCCCATCCCTCACCCTCCAGTAACACCCACTGGAAAATGTCTAATTCTCTATCATTCAACTATATAAACAAGCAGGAAAAAACCCCGAAAATTGTATCCTAAAAATCATGTGTTTGTGTTGATTTTTTCCTTTCTGCTCATGGCACCGTAAGTCTTGTCATCATCGATGTTCTATATTTCAGAATAATTAATTCATTATTCGTCTTTGTCCTGTTTATGACATTTCTAGTCATCTCCATTTTATTCTACATCATCCATTCCACATTCACCATGTATTTTTGAGAACCAACTATACACTGTTCTAGGAATTGGGGAAACGACATTAAGTGTGACAGGTCAGGTCCCTACTTACAGGAAGCTTGTATTGTATACTTCATATGTGTTTCTTACACCTTCACCTTCATTTTCCTTCTTCCTGGTTCTGCCAAGCTGAACTGTCCCCACCTCCTCTCTCCCTCCTTCAGTTCATACTCTTGTCATCTTAGTCTTCCTAAAACACATAAGACATTCTCCAATTGTTTTTCTTTGTCCTTTACAGTCTATGTCTTTGTGATCTCACCCCTTTTAATAAGGTCAAATTCAACTTCTTGTACATGTTTCCCAAATCTGAACCATCATCAAAGTTGTCTCCCTTTATCTGCTTATTTACTGAGAAAATATGTACTGTAAATATATTGTATCTTACTAAGCAGCAAATATACTGATTACTCTGTGTATATATGTATATATATACATATATTCACACGTAGTGTATATATATATATATATATATATAATAAATATACTGCATATGATTCTTTTTTAAATCATGTATTTTTAAGATTATTTCATATTTATTTCCTTGCCAGTATAATTTTTAATTAAAATGTTTAATTCTTGGGGCACCTGGGTGGGCCAGCCAGTTAAGTGTCTGACCTAGGCTAAGATCATGATCTCGTGATTTGTGAGTTTGAGCCCTGCATCAGGCTCTGTGCTGACAGCTCAGAGCCTGGAGCCTGCTTTGCATTCTGTGTCTCCCTCTCTCTCTGCCCCTCTCCCGCTCATACTCTGTCTCTCTCTTTCAAAAATAAATAAACATTAAAAACCATTTTTTAAAAAAGTGTCTCTTGACCTCCCTACTTAATATATTCCATGCTCTAATCAATGTTGATATTTAACGATTCACTAATCATGTGCCAGGATTTTACTTGCATTCTTCTTTAGCATAAAATTCACCAATTCCATAAGGCAAGTGTTCATGTATTAAAATAAAGCCCATCTTTTCATAATGTGAAGATCACTCCGGAATTCTTTTCCTTAATCCCCAGCATACAAATGGTTACCAACACTGCCCCTTTGACTTCTCAAAGCTGTACTCTTCAGCTGCCCCTGGCATTGACTTAATATGGCCCTCAACCATATATTGACTGGATTGCTGAAATAACTTCCCAAATAGCCCCCTTTATAATAAATCTCTCTTTTTTTAATGTTTATTTTTGAGAAAGAGAGAGAGAGACAGCATGCGAGCAGGGGAGGGGCAGAGAGAGAGCAAGACACAGAATCCAAAGCAGGCTCCAGGCTCTGAGCTGTCAGCATAGAGCCAGACGCCGGGCTCGAACTCACAACCGTGAGATCGTGACCTGAGTCGAAGTCAGACACTTAACCAACTGAGCCTGACCCACCCAGGCGCCCCATAATAAATCTCTTTCTTATCATGGCAGACATAACCCTCCTGTGTAAAATCCATCATTGTCTCCCCATTGCTTAGACAATAACTGACATAATATTGCTCAGGTGTTACCTGCTCTGAGTGGTACATGCCCCTCCTACATGTGATTCTAAAGCAATCTGCATTTCTGCATGTTAGCCTGAGTTATAATTGTCTGTCTTTGCCCATGAACTCTGGGCTAACTGAAGGCAGAGAATGCAGTGCTGTTTATCTCACATACTTGGCACACAGTGGGGACTTGAAAAATGTCATGTAATAAAATACCAATTCTTCCATGAAGGGGGTCCTGCTTACCATCAACTGAATATGATTTTCCCTCATAATGAACCTCATCAACACTCTGCCTTTACCTCCCTCGTGGGAGGTACAGTATGAGGTCCAGTATGTTTGGGTGAGTGTGTGTTTGTGCATGTTATTTGTCTGTGGGGGTGGGGTGGGTTTTGTGACCTCCTTGAGAGCAGGGTTCAGTGTGAGAACAAAATAAGAATACCTGAATTGGAGTCAAGTTTCAACTTCCCTTGGTCATCTGGTAGAGGGATCACAGAACCTGAGCCGGTTTACTAGCCTTTTCAATGAGGATATTAATTTATTCTGCCTCACTTAGAGGAATGGTTTAAAGTTTAAATGAGAGACTATGAAGAGAAGTGCCAGGGAAAACAGAAGTGTTTAAATAAATTGCTAATGACAAAAAATCCAAGGATAGGGATTTTTGTATTCTTTACAACACTCAATTCAGGAATTTTCACAAGCGTATCGTTAAATATTTGTCAAACAAAGATGTGATCTGAGCCAACTGGATAACAAAAATATAAAAGAGCTTTCTCTGATGGAATCTCACTTCTGTTGGTCCTGGGGTAGTCATGTCAGGAGAATATTTTCATACTTTACTATCATATTGCAAAATAAGTAGTATTCATTTAAAATTACCTGTGAAATTTAGGCTCTCGGTTCTCATAATAGATAAACAAAAACACCATGATCATTACTATGAGAAGACGATCCTTGGAGTATCTGTGAAATTTTATTATTCTAAGCTTCAAAATATATTTGATATACGGAGAAGTTGCACCGAGAGAGAAAGTTCCTAACCTTAAAAAATAAATAGCACAGATGCTTCTGGAAAGCTAAATGAAAGAAGTGAACTTCTTTGTCTTGGACATATGTCCAGTAATACATTGTGCACTTGACAATATCCTCAGGTATTCTCACAATCTCAAATGTCTTACTTATATAATCTGATGGACCTGTTCAAGCCTGGGAACTTACCATAAACAGCAAGTATTCCTTCAAAAAATGTAATTCTGGTACCATAATGGCACACGTAACATTTGCTTTCCATGTAAAAATGTGGGGAAATATTAAAAATGAAACTACTTCCTTTTTTCTTTCCTCTCTTTTTGGAAAATTCAAGTAAATACAATAGACTTTTTTCAAAATCAAATGGAGTAAAACTAACTACTTTCCATTAATGGGATTATTTTAAAGCATACATTATCTATGGGAGAACCTTCTTTTACTGTCACTTGACGAGAGGGATCTCCCACGTGAGAGCTGGAAATTAGCACCTCTTACCAAACTCTCATCTCTTCAAAAGCCTACCTCTCTCTCCATCCACTCCTGCTCCTTAGAGGCCAGCACGGTTCCTACCAAAGACACCCAGTATATAGCTATTGCATGAAACACTAAATGATTCAAAGAAAATGTGAAGAATAATACACAGACACCACAATGACATTTTCTATAAATTGCCTCACTGATGATTTTTCCTTTAGCCCTGCCACAAATCTTTGCTATGATAAATTGCTTCTCCTCTGCATATATTTTGAGCCCATTTTTCATATAAATATTAAATGTGATGCAGCATCATCACCCAGGAGTAGAAGACTATGAAGTTGTAATAATATATTGTTTCTTTCCCCTCTCACAAACATTTATTTTTCCTGACCTTCGTGTTATGTTTGCTGAGTGAGGTGAAATGTCGTAAGTTTATTGCTGTAGCCCATATTATATGCAGCTTTAAAAAATCTATAACATTTATTCTGGCTTCATTCATCATCGGGGATAGCAAGCAATAGTAGAACTGGCAGTAATAGGCAATAACTCTTATGTGAATTTTAATGATGGGTTCTGGACACATAAACGAAAGAGAATTACCTCTGTTTATGTAAGATGCTATTTCACAAAAGATAGTCCCATTCTTCTTCCTCGGACATGTATTTCCTCCTCATAAATACACAGAGCTCTACTCTCTGCTCTATGTAAATTCTGGGCACCGCATGCCCTGATACAATTTGAATATTGTGGATAAAGAGCGCCAGGACGAATTTCTGGAGGCCTGGCATCGAATCCCAGCTGTGACACCAGCCAGCTGTGTGCTTCTGGCAAATTGCAGCTTTCAAATGTCTCAGTGCCCTCAGAGGTCCCATCGAGCTCAAACCTGAGCCTGTACGGCCGAACATCAAAGAGAGAAATTGTACAAAACATCAGGTAGTACCTACTTATTATTCATCGCAAACTTAACTCCTGCAAAAATCGAGTGTGAGATAGGATAACTTTTTGTGGATTAAATTCTAGCATTCGCTGCAAGTTTATCAGTCTTTCTCTCTTTTACTCTTTCTTCTTTTCATATTTATCGTACTTTCCGTTTATCCCGTTTGTTCCTTCAATTTTTTGCTTTTCTATTTCATGTCTATCTCGGTTCCACAGCCACTCTTGATCTTGATGTCTAAAGAAATATCAAGTCTCTTAGTGTCTGATTGTAATTAGAAACTACAAAATGGAAGGACTACATTTTTCCAAATATAGATTTGATGATATTTCAGTACAAATAAACATTTTAGCTTTTGTGATAAAAGTCTTTTAAAAAAATTGAAAACTTTTCAAATAACTAGGAGGTTTCAACTTAAAAGAATCTTCCTTTAGGTGACGTGCAAAAAAGGAAAAGAGAACTTTATTGCCTTTACCTGTCTGGATGCTCTCAAATTAGATCTGATAACTTTCTTGCTTTTGGATGGTTCAAAGTGTTTCTGAAGCTTTCACAAGACTTTCTTGCTCACCCGTTTTTTGGCAAGTGAGAGGGTTATATGCCTCACTTATATGCCTCAGCGTTTATACGTTAACTCATAAAGGTTTATTAAACGAAGAAAAAGGTTTTGAATATCATATAACAAGCAATTATGTAAATGTACTAAGAAATGCTCTGGGCCATTAGCCTACATTCCTAAATTGCTAAGTAATTGGAGGCCTTAACTTTAGCACAGTGGACTCACTCACACTTGATGCACTGGTCCTGATAAAATGATGACCGAATGTTTGTTAAGGGAACATGGCGCTTTGCTCTAACATTGTCCAAAGGTCTGCTTCATTGTTATACTCACGTCAAAAAGAGGAGCAAGAACAGAACGAATGGTGTGAAGAGTTTCCTCGAGAAAAGATTAGTAAGGTACTTATGTTTGGGCCCTTACATGTCTTAGTAACATAAATAAAATGTTTATTACTCAAAAATAATAGGAATAGACTCTTACACAAATTTAAATGAGTATATTCAATAAAAAGCTATCATTCCCCTTCACTCCTACTTTTCTCAAAAGCAACCCCTATTAACAACCCCTTGGCATGTATACTTCCATACCGTTAGTTCTGGTTGGAGTTGATTTTGTCTGTTTCTGATTTTGTTATGTTTTTAATTAACGAGAGCACAGAACAATTGTCCTGTGACTGGCTTTGACATTTGACAAAGAAATTACCATGTTGATAGAGGCTTAGCTCATTCTTTGAAACTACTCCCTAGCATTCTCTGGTTTGGACATATCACCATTTCATCAATATTACCTAACTAAGATATGTAGACTGTCATTTACAATCTAAATATAGTATTTTTAGCACTGCTAGGAATTTACCCAAGGGATACAGGAGTAATGATGCATAGGGGCACTTGTACCCCAATATTTATAGCAGCACTCTCAACAATAGCCAAATTATGAAAAGAGCCTAAGTGTCCATCAACTGATGAATGGATAAAGAAATTGTGGTTTATATACACAATGGAGTACTACGTGGCAATGAGAAAGAATGAAATATGGCCCTTTGTAGCAACGTGGATGGAACTGGAGAGTGTTATGCTAAGTGAAATAAGCCATATAGAGAAAGACAGATACCATATGGTTTCACTCTTATGTGGATCCTGAGAAACTGAACAGAAACCCATGGGGGAGGGGAAGGAAAAAAACAAAAGAGGTTAGAGTGGAAGAGAGCCAAAGCAAAAGAGACTCTTAAAAACTGAGAACAAACTGAGGGTTGATGGGGGGTGGGTGATGGTTATTGGGTGATGGGTATTGAGGAGGGCACCTTTTGGGATGAGCACTGGGTGTTGTATGGAAACCAATTTGACAATAAACTTCATATATTGAAAATAAATAAATAAATAAACAAATACATAAATAAATAAATAAATCTAGTATTTTTGCTATTATAAATAAGGCTGCAGCAAACATGTCTGTAGGTTCACCCTTGTGCACCTGTGCTAATATTTTTGCAGGACAGATTATTAAAAGTGGAATTACTAATAGTCTTTTTCCCTTAGCTAGAACAAATAATACTAAAATATATATGGAACTATAAAAGACTCTGAATAGCTAAAGCAATCTTGAGAAAGAATAACAAAGCTGGAGGTAACACAATGCCAGATTTCAAGATACACTACAAAGGTGTAGCAATCAAAAAGTATGGTACTAACACAAAAAATAGACACATAGATCAATGGAATAGAATAGAGAGCCCAGAAATAAACCAACATTTGTATGGACAATTAATCTATGACAAAAGAGGGAAGAATATACAAAGAAAAAAAGGCAGTCTCTTCAAAAAATGGTGCTGAGAAAATTGGTCAGCTACATAAAAAAGAATGAAAATGGACCACTTTCTTACACGATACACAAAAATAAACTCAAAATGGATTAAAGACCTAAATGTGAGACAAGAAACCATAAATCTCCTAAAAGAAAACACAGGCAGTAATTTCCATGACATCAAACTCAGCAACATTCTTCTAGATATGTCTCCTCAGGTGAGCAAAACAAAGACAAAAATAAACTTTCGGGACTACACCAGAATTAAGAGTTTTGCACAGTGAAGAAAACCATCAACAGAACAATAATGGCAACCTACTGAGTTGGAAAAGATATTTTTGCATATGATATATCCAAAGAGGGGTTAGTATCCAAAATATAAAAGGAATTTATATGGCTCCATGCCAAAAAAGCAAATAATCCAATTAAAAATGTACAGAGGGCCTGAATAGGCATTTTTCCAAAGAAGACTTACAGAAATGCAAATCAAAGCCACAATAAGATATCCCCTTACACCTGTCAGAATGGCTAGAAACAAAAAGACAAGAAATAAGTGCTGGCAAGGATGTGAAGAAAATAGAATTCTTGTGCACTGTGGGTGGGAATTGAAATTGGTGCAGCCACTGGGGAAAACAGTATGGAGGTTCCTCAAAAAACTAAAAATAGAAATACCAAATGATCCAGTTATTCCACTGCTGGGTATTTACCCAAAGAAAATGAAAACCCTAATTCAAAAAGGTATATGCTGCCCTATGTTTATTATAACATTATTTATATCATCTATATACACTATTTACAACCATTATTTATTTCCATTATTTATAGCCAAGATATGAAAAAAATCCAAGCGTCCTTTGATAGATGAATGGATAAAGAAGATGTGGTGTATACACACACACACACATATGTACATAATAATTTATATGTATACACACACACACACACACACACAATGGAGTATTATTCCCTCATAAAAAAATGGTAAGAGGCACCTGGGTGGCTCAGTTGGTTAAGCATCTGATTCTTGATCTTGGCTCAGGTCATGATCTCACAGTCGTGAAATTGGGATTCTCACTCCCTTTCTCTGCCTCTCCCTTGCTCTCTCTCTCAAAAATAAATGAATAAACTTTTTGTAAAAAAATTGATGGGATCTTGCCATTTGTGACAACATGCATGGGCCTAGAGGGTAATATACTAAATGAAACAAGTTAGAGAAAGACAAATACCATGTGATTTCACCTACATGCAGACTATAAAAAACACCATGAATAAGAAAATAACAAAAAGCAGAATCAGTCTTATAAATACAGAGAACAAACCAAAGTGGAGGGGGTTAAGGGATAGGCAAAAGGAGTGAAGGAGAGAGATACTGGCTTCCATCTATGGAAAGAATAAGTCATGGGGACATACGGCACAGCATAGGGAATTTAGCCAATGGTATTCTATCAGTATTGTATGGTGACTGATGGTAGCTACACTTGTAATGAGCAGAGCAGAACATATAGACTCATCAAATGACTATGTTGTACACCTGAAACTAATGGAATGTATGGGTCAACTATTCTTCAATAAAAAAGAAAAAGAAAAAGAAAGTGGGATTGTTTGAACATTATGCTGGGTAAAATGTGATCAATGCCATCAAATCACGCAAATACAGTGTACTGATTCACATTTCTGTCAACAAAACAAGATAAATTCTAATTTTTTGGTGTTCTTCACCAGTAGCCAATATTTTTTACCCCTTTAGTTTTTTTTTTCTAATCTAACATGTGATAATAGCATTTTACTTTGTTTTAAAAATGACAACTTGAATTTTGTTTAACCTAATTAAACATATGGGACCTAATATACACATTTTACAAATTAAAAAACTTGAAAACAAGGTAAGTAATTTTCTAAGATTAACACCTGTAGAAAATGATACATTGGGAGGTAAATCCAGGCAGCTGGACTCTGATCTTGCCCTTCTAACTACTGTACTACACATTTTCTGGTAAATAAGAAAATGTGGATTTCCATCATTAGTGAGAAAGTGCATTTATTTTTATATAGTCCTCTTTTAATGATCTACTCCTTTATTTTGCATATTTTTTACTATCAGAATACCACTTAAATTTTGATATGTTTAATTGCCTATATATGTAAAGTCTTATTTTTTTTCTTCCTTTCCCTTTTGTCTTTCACTTTGTATATAATGATATTTGTAACCAAATTCTCAGTGTTTTCCTTGATGATTCCTGGATTTTGTGTCTTGTGTAATAAGGACTTGCCATCCTAAATTTTTCAAAATTTTTAATGTGTGATTTCATAATTATTTCAGTCATAACTAATTCTTCGAATTTATTAATATTTGGATTTTATGTAAGGCAGAAATCTAACTTTGTTTCCACATGGACGTTCAATTTTTCAACTCCTTTAATTTAACTTTATTGATTTCCCCTCAATTTTAAAATGGTACCTTTATCATACCCAAGTTCTCTTTTTGCTTAGGTCTATTTCTCAAAAGGGAAACGAGTGTTTTAATTACTCCTTTAAAAATAACTATTTTCAGGGGCGCCTCGGTGGCTCGTTCAGTTATGCGACTGACTTCAGCTCAGGTCATGATCTGGCGGTTTCTGAGTTCAAGCCCCACCATCAGGCTCTGTGCTGACAGCCCAGAGCCTGGAACCTGCTTCAGATTCTGTGTCTCCCTCTGTCTCTGCCCCTCCCCTGCGCATGCTGTCTCTCAAAAGTAAATGAATGTTAAAAAAAACTTTTTTAAATAATAAAATAAAATTACTATTTTAAATAGTTTTCAGTGTAATTTTGCAAAGCTTTCCTACCTATTGATTTACATTTGCTTCTTCCAAATTTCGGTTAGAATTGGATTGAAATACACATTAATTGGCAGAGATTAACATTTACAACCCCATTAACTGTATAGCCAATCTCTATCGACTCAGAACTCTTTTATGATTTTCGGTAAAACTTTATACTTTTATTCATATCTTGCACACTTCTTATTAGGTTTATCCCTAGATACCTTGTAGCTTTATTACTGTTGTTTTCAGAAAATTTTTCTTTATAATTCTATTTTCGGTACTGCTAGTATATAGGAAAGCTATTGGCTTTAAAATGATACTTTTATACCTAGTGATATTATTGAATGCTTTTATCAGTTCAATGAGCTTTTGGGTTGATTTTCTGAGATTTTTCTATGCAGAAAAGTTATTATTTTTTAAGAATTTTACTCAACTCACCTTTGGACCAACCTACTTTGAAATATCATTTCTCCTTATTTTTTTATTTGTTACACTTTTTAAGTTAATAATAAATTAAAAAGTATACACCATTATCTGGTTTCCATGCAATGAAAATTGAGTGAGAATCTGAATAATCATTTGATACCTTTGATCGATGTATATAATTAAACTGTTTTATAGAGTTCATAATTCTTTCTTGCCATTAATATACTGGCTTTTAAAAAGCCCACATATTGTATGAATAATTGCCTCAACTTTCCATTTCACTGTGCAGTCCATAGAAAATGAAAAAGATAGGAGAAAACATAATACAAGTCATATAACGTCAATATTTAGTCACTGTCAATATGGTTCTAAAATTATTCATAACCTACTCCCAGCATACCATAGATGCAATAAGGCAAAAGAAAGATTAATTAGCCAAGCAATAGTTCTCCATTAGTAAGAGTCAGAAGATAAAGAAAAACTATCCACAGCCATGAAAGCAAGGGGACAACAAACGAATAGCTGAAAAGAGGCATTCAGGAAAGACAACACAAAAACTCAGTGTAAATGAGTATTACAATAACTAATTTCTATGAAAAACAAAGCTGGAAAAAAGAAATGAGTAGATGACAGCTAATTGCAAAGAAAAATATTAATATTGTATATATTTTATGCTTACACCATACGTTATTTCAGCTGCACATGATTCCTGAAAATAGGCACATATGAATTCAGTTAAAGCCATCATTTCAAAGATACTTAAATGAATAGATGTCTTGTTCTGGAGAACACATGCAATTTTGTACATAAATCACAAAGTAAATTGAAGATTTGGCAATTTTAAGGTGGCTAAATGAAATACAAATGGAGAAAACATAAAGCAGAAACAAAAATCTATCCTGGAGTCTGAACTCCAGTTGGTGGCCTGCCTTTTTCAGAGTCACTAGATTGTTGCCAGGTCCCTAATAGATTATGTTGTGAAAACAAAAAAACATGGGAGGAACCAGAATTTCTAAAATAATTTCTTAAAGAATCAAAGAATATCTGCTTTTTTTAAACGTTAAGAACAATGCTATAGGTCATACTTCAGTAAGGATAACAATGAACTTTTTATCAATAAGAACAGTGTAAGTAAGTAAATAATGCAAAGTAAATCTTAGCACCAGTCAGGAAAACTAAGGCATACCTTCTGAACAAATATGTGCACCAAATGGCTGGCCTACTCCTATGAAATAGTTCCTTCCAGGGTAAAATAATAGAAAGCAGGGATGTAACCAGCCAAGGATGTAGTTTTATGAACGCTAATCATGCAGTGTCCAAAAATATTAAAGAAGGGAGAAACCTATATATATGTGCGTGTGAGCATAACTTTCTTTTATGCAACACATTTCATGCTCTCAAAGAATTTTAAGCAGTACTGGACCAAATGCAATCATAATCTAATTTGATAAGACTTTGCCAAATTATTTGTGAAGTCATACAGTATTTTTTCATAAGATAAAATTTCCCTTGGAGTAAATTGGTATATTATGTTGTATATTACTGTTGTACCATTGTATAACCAGAATCCATGCTTTAATGGAATAAAATAAACAAAGAAAAGATGAAGCCTTGAAAATAAGTAAAGTGAGTCTGATCTCTACATGGCCATTGTTCTTTGAAGTAAGATCTAACGTTTAGATAAGATATTATGTGCCAGAAACTCTTCTTAGGGCTCACATATATCAAGTCATTTAATCCTCCCAACAAACTGGCATTCGGAAAGCTTAACTTTCTCAAGTTCACACAGCTAGTGGGAGTAGAGCTAGAGTTTAAACCCAGATAGTCTGAAACTAACTAGAAATGTCTCACAAGAAAAGGGGGGAAACATACTATAATAGATGAGAAAATGAATTCCAGAGTGGTGATATCTTAGGTCAAATAGGTATTAAGGAAAATAATCTCTCCAGCTGTTTATTTAAAGTTATTTTCTAATATATATTCTTAAGGTATGGACTTCTACTGTGTGGTGTGTGTGTGTGTGTGTGTGTGTGTGTGTGTGTGTACTTAAATGCTACCCTATGGCATGCATCCAAAATAGGTTAAATAATGCAGGTAGAAATTTTATTTATAGATTTTTATAATTTGTAGGTTCTATCTTTACTGTGATTTTTTTCTACTAACAAGTCACAAGAAAATAACTCTAGGGTAACAAACTAAATGAAGATAAGTATTTATATATGAATTTAGTTACATAAGCAGGGTTTCTTAAAAATCTTGAATTTCCTTAATAGATATATTATTTTCTTTTCTGTATTTCTACATCCAGAACAAAATTAAATGGAGCATGGCAAGAATCGCCTGAGGTAATCACCATAACCACATCAAATAATTAAGCAAAGTCTTATGAATTTGATCTCTCTAAACAATTGCCACAAGTGGTTTAATTTTTATAAATATAACATACCCCCTGGGGGCACTGACACACTTATATACAACTCCTTTGCTTTCTGTAATGCTCAGGTACTAAAACCTAAGGTATTTTTTTTTTAATTTTTTTTTTTAACATTTATTTATTTTTGAGACAGAGACAGAGCATGAACAGGGGAGGGGCAGAGAGAGAGGGAGACACAGAAGTCTGAAACAGTCTCCAGGCTCTGAGCCATCAGCACAGAGCCGACGCGGGACTCGAACTCACGGACCGCGAGATCATGACCTGAGCCGAAGTCGGACGCTTAACCGACTGAGCCACCCAGGCGCCCCAGGCATTTTTAAAAATATATGTAAGTCCTTGTTTGTTTATGTCCACATTACTCTGGAAAAGTTTTTAAGAAACATATAATTTATTTTTTTTAATTTTTTAACGTTTATTTATTTTTGAGACAGAGAGACAGAGAATGAACGGGGGAGGGTCAGAGAGAGAGGGAGATGCAGAATCCGAAGCAGGCTCCAGGCTCTGAGCCATCAGCCTAGAGCCCGACGTGGGGCTCGAACTCACAGACCGCGAGATTGTGACCTGAGTTGAAGTCGGACGCTTAACCGACTGAGCCACCCAGGAGCCCCAAGAAACATATAATTTAAGTATGGAAATAATCTGAGTGCTCATTGATTGGTGAATGGATAAGAAGATGTGATATATTGAGATATATATATATATATATATATATATATATATATGTGTGTGTGTGTGTGTGTGTATCCATCCAATGGAATATTATTCAGCCATAAAAAATAGAAAGACATCTTTCCATTTGCAATGACAAGAATGGAGATAGATACTGTAATTCTAAGTGGAGGAAGTCAGTCAGAGAAAGACCAGTACCATATCATTTCACTCACATGTGGAACTTAAGAAACAAAACCGAGGAAAGGGAAAAAAAAAAGAGAAGCAAATCAAGAAACAAACTCTTTCTTTTTTTTTTTTTTCGGAGTAGGCTCCACACCCAGTGTAGAACCCAACATGGGGCTTGAACTCAAGATCCAGGGATCAAGACATGAGCTGAGACCAAGAGTCAGATGTTTAACTGACTAAGCCACCCAGGTGCCCCAAGAAACAGACTCTTAACTACAGAGAACAAACTTCTGGTTATCAGAGAGGAGGTGGTGATTGAATGGGGGAAATAGGTGGTGGGGATTAGGGAGGGCACTGGTGATGAGCACAGGGTGCTGTATGGAAATGTTAAATCACTATATTGTACACCTGAAACTAATATTACACTGTATGTTAACTAACTGGAATTAAAATAAAAATTTAAATCAACGATAAACAAACAAACAAACAAACAAACAAACTGTATCTTTTTGAAAAGCCCACATTCAGGGAGAGCATTTTTCTTCTTTTAGAAGGTTCATAACCAGACTGATCTGAATCTGAATAAAATCTCTGCTGCCTTCTCAGCATTGGTCAGAACAGAGTTCCAATTTAGTTTTTGCCACCTTACACCTGGGTTAGCCATGAAGCTGCAGAAAAGGTAAAGGTCAATAATAATAAATATTTAAATGGGAGTGTATGACCTTGCAATACTTCATCCTTGAACGAGCGAGGCTCAATTTTACTTGTGCTTCCGCTCTACATTCTAGTTTTCATGGCAACATATCCCCAATATCTAATCAAAATTAAAAGACATACTTACTCAAAACTCCCAAAACAGTCATATGGGCAAAGAAATGTAAGGCTTCATGAGGGAATTCTAAATGTAGAAGCCTTTTTTGATACATCAAAATGTTCCTAATCTCCTCTGTACCATTATTGGTAGAAATAAGCATGTGTTTGAAAACAGACTAGATGGAGAATATCTGCCTTATTTCTAACACTAAGTTAAATTATCTATTAAATGGAGAAAAAAATTAGCCCAAATTCCCTGAATTTTTAAAGAGATCTTATGATCTATGTAAGATATAAAAAGATAGTTTTTTCCATTCAGGAAACATGTATTATAGTAAAAATACTACTGAATTGGAGCCAGACCACATAACATCCATTATAGTTTTGATAATTCACTTAACGTTTTAAGGTGGCCGTGGCTGTAAAATGCTGGGGCACACTGACACAAAGAGGCCCCAGTGGAAATCAGAGAAGTACTTGTCTGAGATCTTAAAAAAATAAATTAAAGCAAACAGAAGGTTAAAAAGACAAATTAAGTACTAAATACAGTGTCTGATAAATGGCAAGTACCTAAAAATTGTAAAGTAGTTTTAATTTGGCTGTTGTTTTGTCATTATTGTTGTTTTGTTGCTGAGACCCAGTTGATTTCAACCATTCCTTTCAATTTAGATTCAATAATGGGAGATTCCATGCCACACTTGAGAACATGCAAGTCTATGAGTATAGGACTTAATGACTCTACTTACATTAGAATAAGAAATAACTGAAAATTGGGGGCAGCTGCAAATGTTTTGTTTCTTAATATTCCTAAACAAGGATCCTAAAAATGTCTTCTACTATATTAAAACTTTTTTTTTTTTCAGTATTTTTATAGCATGCTGTGTTGGTTTTCATTTTCAGCAATCTGAGTAACTCAATAGTCAAAGAAACTTCTTCTTTTCCCCCTAACGTAATGTTATATATGCAGAGCTGAGTCCACAAGAAAGAAAACTCACAAAAATAATAGGGAGAAGCCGGTGGGACATTGAGCCCTGACTGTCCCTCAGGGTTTCTTAAAACTTTCCATTTAATGGCTCATGAGTGGAATCTAAGACTTTGGAGAGGCACCTGGGTGGGTCAGTCGGTTAAGAGTCCGACTCTTGATTTTGGCTCAATCTCATGGTTCCTGAGGTCCAGCCAGGGCATTGGGTTCTGCACTGACAGCACAGAACCTGTTTGGGATTTTCTCTCTGTCTCTTCCTCTGCCCCTTGCCCGGCTCACTCATGCTCACTCTCTCTCTCTCTCTCCCTCTCCCTCTCCCTCTCTCTCAAAATAAATAAGCATTTAAAAAAATAGACTTCAGAAACTCCTCAGGGTGAGAACTTGGTATAAAGTAGTGAAAGAATCGTTGGTTGGCAAAGGGATGGAACAGGGAAACTTCTTTTACCTGGCTTTACTCTCAGGAGAAAAACAAAGTAGGCCTGAGAATTCACAACCACAGGCTACACAACCCAACATTTTTGCAGTTTCAATTTACAGTTGGAAAACACATCCCTGGAAATTAAATTAAAGTGATTCTGGGTTGAGCTCCAATCTAAGCAGAAGCAAATAAACACATATTCTCCCTAAAAAAAGTGTAACCTCAACCCAGGACCCTTGGAATTCCAACAATATTTGAGTATCATTTGTGGTACTCAAATATGAGTTCAAATTGAAGCAAGCAAGCAAGCAAGCAAGAAAGAAAGAAAGAAAGAAAGAAAAAAGGAAGGGAAAGGGAAAGGGAAAGGGAATGGGAATGGGAAAGGGAAAGGGGAAGGGGAAGGGGAAGGGGAAGGGAAGGGAAGGGAAGGGAAGGGAAGGGAAGGGAAGGGAAGGCTCAGAGCCTGGGGCCTGCTTCAGATTCTGTGTCTTCCTCTCTCTCTGCCCCTCCCCTGCTCACACTCTGTCTCTCTCTCTCTCAAAATAAATAAACATTTAAAAAAATTTAAAAAAAATTAACTATATAAGAGCAAATAAAAGAGGATATTTAAATATGAACAAAAAGACATTAGGAGACAGTCATATTTGAAAGAAAAATAATTTCCATCATAGTAAATATGACTATTAAAAATTTAAATACAGTGTAAGAATTAAGCATCATATTAGATCAACCTGAAAGTGAATTAGTAAATGAGAAGTTCTACCAAGGGTCACCCAGAATCATCAAAACAAGCAAAGAGATAACATTAAACTGACTGGAGTTGCATCAGGAGAGAATAGAGAGGACTGGACAAAGACAATATAAAGAGGCGGGAAAATTTCTTTTAAAATTTATGAAAATACATATTTAAACCTATTTGATAAATTGACTTCCACAAAAATTACTGATGCTGCAGTATATAAAAAAAAAAAAGAACTGAATGAGAGGAAACAAGCAGAAAAGAAAGATTTGCAATAAAGGGACATAAATTATAATGGTAGCAGATGTCTCAACAGCAACAGGGAAACCCAGAAGACAGTAGAATAATACTTTCAAATAAGGACAGAAAATAAATTTCAAACTAGAATCCTATTCGTTCGTTTGCTAACATAAAAATCCTGTTAAGCTATCAAACACAAACCCCAAAAGAAGAAAAATAATTGCACCTAAGAGTAAAATCTAATAAAAGATGTGTGTAAAACTTATGGACTTGATTGAAAGGTAATAAAGAAGGCTTATATAAAGGTTTACCATTTTCACATACAAGAGGACTCAACATCATAAAGATGTCAAGTCTTCTTCAAAACAATCTATAATAAAAGCTAACTGTTATTAAGCACGCACTATGCAAATGATATTGTTCTAACTTATGTAGCACTCCAGCCCCCCCCCCCAAAAAAAGTAAGGTGCACAATTTTTCACCATTTTGATAGCTAATGCTGAGGAAATCAAAGTGGTTAAATAAACTGATCAAAATTGAAGAAGAATGAGATCCAATAAAAGTTTTGACAGAGATTTCCATGAAATTTGGCAAACTAACTAGACATTTTATGTTGAAGAGCAAAAGGTGAAGAAAAGCAGACATTTTTAGTTATTATTGGACCAATGGGTGAGTACAGCGAGCTTAGAAACAAGCCCATACTTATATATGGAAAATTACTGGAATAGAAGTGACATAGCAGCTAAAGGGAGAAAGAATAGGTTCTTCAGCCAGAAGCTTCTGAGACAGTTGATTAACCATGGGGAAAACATGAAGTTCCATCTCTACTGCACACACAGAGAAAAAACTTTATGTGAGCTAAAGAAAGAAATATAAAAATTAAAGCTTTTTAAGAACTGATGACACTATAGGGCCATATCTTTATAAACTGAATGTAGGAAAAAAAATGTCTTAAACAAGACATAAGATTCAAAATGAAAAGAAAAAAATATATTAATAAATTCAACAATTTTAAGAGTTTTTATAAAAATGTACATGAAAAATACCACAAAGAAAATAAAAAGGCAAACCATAATACTGGCCAAGGTATTTGCCACCTGTAAAAGTGAAAATTAATTAAAATCCTGTTTATATAGGGGTGCCTGGGTGGCTCAGTTGGTTAAGTGTCCAGCTTCGGCTCAGGTCATGATCTCATGGTTTGTGGGTTCGAGCCCCGCATCGGGCTCTGTGCTGACAGCTCAGAGCCTGGAGCCTGCTTTGGATTCTGTGTCTCCCTCTCTCTCTTGCTCTCACGCTGTCTCTCTTGCTCTCAAAAATAAATAAAACATTAAAAAAAAATTAAACCATAAAAATAAAATAAAATCCTGTTTATATAAAGAACTGTAAATCACTAAGAAAAAGAAGAGTAATCCATTATAAAATTAAGAATGACGTGAACAGACACTTCATTTAAAAAGGGACACAAAAGGCTTACACAAAAATTTAAAAATTATCAGCCACACTGAAAATCAGGTAATACTCATCAAGACCAACTGAGTTAACGTGACATATCTACAAACTGGCAGAAGTGACACGTCTGATGATACCAAGAATTGATAAAAGATAAAAACCAGAACTCACATAACGGGAGTAGGCATGCGAAGTGATACAGACATGTTAAACAACTGAGTGAGATCAATTGTTAAAGAAGCATACACCAGTAATAATCTCTCTCTTAGGCATTTTCTCTGGAACAGGCACACCACACCAGGGACATGTAAAATATTTATGACCACTTTGTTTGTATTACCAAAACAATGAAAATTTCCTTCCAAACACCATCACATAATATAGACAATGGAATAGTACATAGCAGTCAAAAGGGCATTTTCATTTTTTTATTTCATTATTTTCATCTGGAACTACAAGTATAAATCTCAATACATACTACTGAGTAAGAGTAAACCAAGTTACAGAAGATTGATAATTTTCTTACATAAAGTTGAAGCAAACCATGCTCTTTTTAAAAAATAAAGGTACAAGAGGTAAAATTTAATGAGATTTCTAGAAATGAGAAATATCAATTTGAGATACCTACAGTGAGGGCATACAACCATGGAGGAAACTCAGGCATTTCAACCTTATTAGTAATGCTTTATTTCTTTAGCTGGGTGCGGTGAATAAGGATATTTGCTATCATATGCTGTATAACTTTTCATACATCTGATATATTTAGTAAAATGACGTAAATGAATAGCGGATGCTTTGGAGATCAGGACATATTAAAAAACTTGGTTACAGCCACCAAGGATCAGATGAGGGACAGAAAACACAGTATATCAATGTAAACCCACTAAAGTCTAAGCAGGGAGAGTTTAATGTCACTTGCAGAGTCCTAATTAGTGTTTTTTGTTGTTGTTCTCAACAAAGTAACAACAGGCTATGATGAGAAATAAATGCTGACTGGTTAATTAAATGCACTAGCAGGCCCAGTTTTCCTTCTCATGCAACATCGAACTCTCTCAAATTGTGCTTCAGAACAATCATAAATTACGTTGTCAAGTGACTTCTAGGCCACTCCACTTGCAAACAGTTCATCTGATAAATATCAAGGGGCTTTGTGTTAGAGAAATCTGAGATCCACTGTTCTGCAGAAGTCTCCATATTTTCTACTAATTATAAACTTGTTATATCAATGCCTCAATTTTAAAAACTCTCTAGCATCATAAAAGAATGAGTATGTATTATAAGAACTTAGGTTATTAATAATTAATTAATGACAACTCTAAACCTTCTGCTTTGGAAAAGGATTTCCTATGTCCTTGAATTCATATCTCCTTTCAGTATCTCTTTGACCTTACAATAGACTCTTAGGGCAATACAGGGGCGCCTGGGTGACTCAGTCGGTTAACCATCTGACTTCGGCTCAGGTCATGATCTCACGGCCTGCATGGAGCTCTGTGTTGACAGCTCAGAGTCTCGAGCCTGCTTGGGATTCTGTGTCTCCCTCTCTCTCTGCCCCTCCCCCACTTGTGCTCACTCTCTCTTTCTCTCTCTCTTTCTCCCTCTGAAAAATAAATGAACATTAAAAAAATTTAGAATCTCGGGGTAATACAAATCTCATTATCTCTATGTCACAGGTAAAGATTTAGCTGATTTTCTATGAAAATACTGATACAAATGTTTTAATTTACTTCAAAAAGCACACTAATTTCTAATAACTTTTAAAATAGGTTGAGAGTGAATAATATGAGACCAAATCAGCTAAATCTAAATTAGCTAAATCTGTGAAAAGAAAGTCACAAAATTAGAAAATATTAGAAAACAGTAAATAGCATTAAAGACAGGAGGAACTTTTATTTCCATATACCATCAAACTGGCAAAGTTTGATGTAATAGAAATAGCTCCTGCATGTACAACGCCAGTGATTCAGATGGATTTTTACATCACTGAAATTGTTTTTGCTCATTAAGAGTTAATTTAATTGAATTTAATTGGCATTAATATATTATAGTTCCCATATTATAAATAACTTAAAACTGAGATGATAGCATACTAATTATAATATCCTTTGGGTATTTATTACATTCACTATGAGCCTAACATTTCAGGCCTCAGATTATTCAGGGAGGAGATTTGCCTCTAATCCTGGAAAGACCCTTTTTCCCTCAGCCATGACTTTACACAGGGCTGCAAAGGCCAAATTTTATTTTGCTATTGTCACTATATTGTGCAGAAGCAAAATTAAAGCAAAACAGCATTCCTGGGGCTCCTGGGTGGCTCAGTTGGTTGAGCGTCCTACTCTGGCTGAGGTCATGATGTCACGGCTCGTGAGTTTGAGCCCTGCGTCAGGCTCTGTGCTGACAGCTCGGAGCCTGGAGCCTGCTTCGGATTCTGTGTCTCCCTCTCTCTGCCCCTAAACCACTTGCATTCTGTCTCTGTCTCTCTCAAAAATAAATAAATATCAAAAACAATTTTTAAACAACATTCCCTTTGAGTGGCTCTTACAACAATGTGGAGGAGACTCTGGGACCTTAGGAGAGTTTTTTATATGGAAAATAGGAAGTCTAGGTTGTAGATATTTCAATAGTTTAAATTCCCACTCTTCACAATGAAAAAAAAAAAAGGCTAAATGGTGTTTGAAACACTGGTTTTTCTAAATTATGTCCCCAACATATATTTAAAGTTGTAAGAGGACACGTTCAGTGTATAAAGCAAACTATAAGTGAATAAAGTAGCTGACCCAGTTGATTTCACTACCTTTGTGTGAAATGGGTCCATTCTCTTTTTGAGTCTCAGTTCATACAGATTTTCTGGGCCCAGGTCACTGTAGAGATGGAACCTGAGTGTTGTTCTTCACAGGGATATGATGGGATGTTAATTGCGATATCTTGTTTGGGATTTTTGTAAATTTCCAATAACATATTTTGTGGAGGAAGTACCGCCTACTCCAGAAACAAAAGTACTGCCTGCTGAAATGGTGCAGGATAAAGGCACATCCTCCTCCTCATCCCGCCCCCTGAGCCAAAGGACAAGCCTCTGCTACCTAATTTCGTCTTTTCAATTTGTCTTTTTGTAATTAGCTTGGGTTGAAATGTACCAAGGCACTTCAAAAGGAATTTTCTCTGAAAATAAAGAGGCCGAGAAAGCTACTCATCTGCAAATACGTACCATGTCTTGTCGAAAAGACAAGAGAGACCCACATATCCAAAAGACAGAGCCAAGCACAACAGAAAGCAGTGAAGCTCCTAGGAAGCAGGATGACCCAATAAAGAACATTTCATGTCCCTGACTCATTTGCCAGCTAGATATCAATAAATCTGTGGACCAGCAACTTCTCTGTGCCTTTTGTTTATGCAATTATTGAGTTATTGAGATTATCGTGTCCCTCTCAAAATTTGAAATCAGGTGTGTATGTACAGGAGGAAGAGGGAGAAAATAGAAGTCATCTTTACAGTTCCCAATTCTCTGGATAAAGAAAATCTCCACCGGGGCACCTGGGTGGCTCAGTTGGTTAAGTGTCCAACTTCAGCTCAGGTCATGATCTCAATGCTTGTGAGTTCGAGCCCCATGTTAGGCTCTGTGCGGACAGCTCAGAGCCTGGAGCCTGCTTCGGGTTCTGTGTCTCCCTCTTTCTCTCTTCCCTCCCCCAATCATGCTCTCTTTCTTCTCAAAAATAAATTTTAAAAAAACATCAAAAAATTAAAAAAAAAAAAGAAAAGAAAAAGAAAATCTCCACCTAAAGAGCTTGATCTACATATGCATCTGATGTAGATGCTGAGATCTTGGCCTTAGAGGTTGATGCCATGATTGGATAAGGCTGAGGGTTTTGGAAGGGGTGAGTGTGTTTTGCACATGAATCACTGGAGCCAGGGAGCAGACAGGAATACTGTTACACCAATGGATCCAAATAAATCACACCTCCTGTTACTTGTGCTTGACTTGGGCATGGCATAGGACTTGATTTGATCAATAGGCCAGGAGCAATGGTAATGCATGTACTTGTGCACTGAGGTTTGCCCTCTTAGAACACTGCCCCAAGACTCTGTGTGAAGAAGCGTGGCCTCATTGAAATAGTATGTTACGGAGTATTCACAAAATTAGGTTCACGAAACTGTTGTGGGGTCGATGCTGAGGAGGAATGGAGAGATGGCATAAACACTGGAGCCAGAAGGAACGGTTTCGCTTGTTTGCACAGGACCTAGGTGGCCAAATCCCCAGGTTGTCTTGCTGTTTTTCAGGGTTCCTGTGGCTGATTTGTCAGTTTCCCTTTGATAATTACCAGGAAGAAATCCCAATGACCCCAGCCACTTGCAGCGGCTGCTGGGTCTGCTCTGTGGCCTCCTCATTAGTAGAGGGGATTCCTCCCGCCCCGGGATCTGACCTCAACCCCACTGTCACCTTTCCAAAGCTGATCACGTCCCACTCAGGAGGTGGGGCGGGAGTGAGGAGGAGCAGAGGTCTTCAGGCCAGAAAACTCTGTCAATACTCTGTTTGGTTCATGGAAAAAACTTTTGCTCTCTTTGTAAAGAATTTAAATAAAATGTTTCACACACACACACACACACACACACACACACACACACACACAAGACAGAGATCCAACTACCCCAGGCATCCCAACTGAGCTCACTAACAGAATGCATACTCCTAGGTGAAACTGGGCAAGACAAGTTGAGAAACTCCCAGTCCACCTATATAATCATGAAAACAAAACAGCTGTCGTTTTAAGACATTGATTTTTTAGGGGCATAGTGTATGTAGCAATATGTAATTGATACAAACACTTCTTCCTTATCACTACTATTTACCGTTGAAGATTTTTCAAGAAACTCAAAAATTTTCCTGAAGGTTGTTGCTTTGGGCACTACTTCCTATTTACTTTTTTTTCTATTCTCATTCTAAGGGATTTCAGTAACCTCTCTTTTTCTCTGACTCTTCAACTCATACGCTTTATAGTTCCTTGATATCTTATTAACAAAAACATTCATCTTTCAAACACTTTGCTATGTGTAAGCACGGTCATATCCTTAGCCAAACAACAATCCAAATATTGTATTTATGTGTTCAAGGATGTTGAAGATGAAAGGAAATCAGAGGTGTCTGGTGGCTCAGTCAGTTGAGCATCTGATCCTTAATTTCCACTCAGGTCATGATCCCAGGATTGTAGGAGTGAGCCCCACATCCAGCTCTGTGCCAAGTGTGGAGCCTGCTTAAGATTCTCTCTCTCTCCTTCTGCCCCTCCTCCCCACTTGTTCTCTCTCTCAATCTCTCTCTCAAAAAAAAAAAAAAAGATTAAAGAAGAGCATGGAGATCATTTCAACAATAAACAACCTGTCAATGATATAAGTCATCAGATGACTTCTGGAGATCTCACTGTTCTAATCCTAAGTACACTGGTAATTATGATGTAACATAAGAAAATATTTTAGGGAAAACACACTTGGATTTAAAATCCAGGTTTGAAAGGAAAAAAAAAATTGTAACTATGTATGGTGATTGATGTTAACTAGACTTACTGGGGCAATCATTTTGCAATGTACACAAATATTGAATCATCATGCTATACATCTGAAATTAACATACTGTTATACGTCAATTATACCTCAGTTAAAAAAAAGATACCATTAAAAATTTAGGCACAAAAAAGTATGTGCTTTTTTTTAAGACATAGAATTTACAGAAAAAGCTTTGGGTCTCACAATTTCTAAATAAGTTTAAATGTAATTAAGCTTTAAGCCAGCTTTGGAATTTATTAACAAAGTAAATTTTAATCATCTCAAGTTTAAATAGTGAAAACTATATGCATTCAATAGCAAGATGTTAATACTATTATCCTTATGGTTCATATGATTACTTTAAATCATCTAATCTTATTTTAGAATGTAATTGAATAAAAAAAAGAAATGTGCCTGAATGAATAAGCAAGTTAATAAATCTGCCCTTTCCCCTTGCAAATAAGTTTATATATAAACATAAGAACAGTCACGTAAGAGTATATAGGTTGCGTTCAAATGTAAAACTCTGACTTGATGAAAGGAGTATTTAATTTGATGCTTAAAAACCTCTACTTTGATGTCTGAATTTATTATTTATCACTATTTGATTTTGATCATTCACCCTCCCTGTACCTCTCTGATTTATTTTTTAAAGAGAGAGAGAGAAGGAGAGCACACAAATGGGGGAGGGGCAGAGGGAGAGAGAGAGAATCTTGGGCAGGTTCCACACTCAGTGCAAAGCCCAATGTGGGGCTCAATCCCACAACCTTGGGATCATGACCTGAGCTGAAATCAAGAGTTGGGTGCTCACCCGACTGAGCTACCCAGGCACCCCAATGATTTCTTATTTGTAAATGACATTAGCAATATCACAGTATTGCTGTGAAATCTAAGTACCAAAAATAACAAAAAGCTATTAAATATAAAACCTCACAGATGAATGACCTACTATGTTATGAAAGTTTAAATTTTCCTTAATCTATGTTTGCTTAATTTGCAGATAACAAAATTAGTGCCTCCAAAAAGCATTCCTTCTAGTACCAAAAAGTGTTTTTTGTAATAACAGAACACAGGAGCCTACTAGTGTTAACCAGTTATAAATCGTCTATGTTCCTATATTCTAGTATGTTTAGGTCTCATTAAAATGAGTCAAATATCTCATTTTCTGAAGCAATAGAGTTTATTAATGTTTAAAAATAAAAATACATCATGGAAATGAAAAGCTAATTTTTAAAGTGTATAATCCAAAAGAAAAATAAATTGCAGCTACTGTAATGTACACCGTTCTTTCAACCCACTGAAAGAATTACCAGTTCTTCCAAATCCCCATGCACCCAACTCCCTGTCTTCACTACAGACTAAATCCTATTCAGGTTCCAAGACAAATCTTAGTGTTTCAGTTCCCATCTGAACTTTCTTGACATCCGATCTGAGTCACAATGCCCCGGGCACTGCCACAGCACTTTGTGTTACCCTTGACTGTAAAGGTGTCACAGTCTAATAATCAATTTACCTGCATGTTTTTCTGGCCAGATTATTATGAGTTGGAGTCGAGGAGGATATAATTTACTTTTTTCCATCTCCAATTCCTAGCACAAGAAATGTCCTAGAACAGGTGGTCTGAAAAGGCTTAAGAATCTTGAATTATGGAATGGAAAATGAGGAAATAAATGCTATTTAAGTTATCTTAATTTTTTTTTAACGTTTATTTATTTTTGAGACAGAGAGAGACAGAGCATGAAGGGGGAGGGGCAGAGAGGGAGACACAGAATCGGAAGCAGGCTCCAGGCTCTGAGCCATCAGCCCAGAGTCCTACGCGGGGCTGGAACTCACGGACCGCAAGATCGCGAGATCGTGAGATCGCGACCTGAGCCGAAGTCGGACGCTTAACCGACTGAGCCACCCAGGCGCCCCTATGTAAGTTAGCTTAATAATCAAGGAAAAACATGACCCAATCCGTGACACATTTTAAATCTTAAAAGATTTTTTAACACAGATTGAGCCCTTTGAGTTCCATGCCAAAGAGAAACCTGAAAGCACAGCTGTGGGGGCTACCGGGTGGTGTGTTCTCAGCATGAGCCAGTACCTTGAAGCTAATGGCACGCTGCCTTTTGGAGCACCAAAACTTCCAGGTGTCTCTAAGAGAGTCTTACACGGAACACGTGCCAAATTCCTGAAAATGCACAAGGCAAAAGAGGGATAGAAACACTTGAAACAGTTTACACTCAAATAAGTAAGAACATTTTGTCACAGTGACAAAAAGAATCTTGTGTGTGTGAAACCATCATCATCATCATCATCATCACCATCATCATCATCACCATCATAATCATCATCCACAGGAGTTAGATCTAAGTCCCACGGCTCACCTAGAAAGTCCCCTCAGGCAGAAAAAGTCCTGACCTTCATTCAGGAAACCAAATATTACACACGAATTTAAAAGTTATACACATTAGGGGTGCCTGGGCGATTCAGTAAGTTAAACACTTGACTTTGGCTTAGGTGATGATCTCACGGTTCATGAGTTCGAGCTCCGTGTCGAGCTCTGTGCTGATAGCTTGGAGTCTGGAGCCTCCTTTGGATTCTGTGTCTCCATCTCTCTATCTGTCCCTCCCCCGCTCATGCTTTGTCTATCTCTCTCAAAAATAAAGAAACAAAAAATTAAAAAAGTTATACACATTAAAAGAGCATTATTTGAATTAATTATGGAAAGAGTTTAATCTTATAAGAAGAATTTTATCAAAATTTCAAATGGAGCTTCTTAAGAAGCTACCTTTAATGGGAGAAGTCAGATCTTAATATAAAGAAGTTCTCAATTGTAAAAGATAGAAAATATGGATTAAATTATAAAGAATTGATGGGCCCATTTTTCAAGATCCTGTTACATGAATATAAACAAAAGCTCAAAAATATATCAGGCATTATCCATCTCAATAGAAAAGGCACCTATTGCAGAAGAGTTGTAGATGCCCAAATAAATTTCTAAATAACTGCAATTTTTAAACATATTTAAATTTATATTTCAAAATGCTTCAGAAATCTATAAATGTATTTAAAAAAATAGAATGTCAATTCTTGATCTGATATCTGAAGCATAATACAGTCATTAAATACTGACATACCTGGACTTGTATAAGTCTACTGCCGAGAAAAAAACACACATACACACATTTGAAACTTCATACCAGGACTCTGAAAAAAATATAATAGTGATGACATTGAGTAGTTCAGGCCAGTCTTGAGTCCAGGATTCTACTATCACTTTAGCTATTTAATGGACTATGAGATCTTGGCCAGGTTACTTAAACTTTTAGGTCACAAGTTTACTAATTTTTAAAAAGAAGTTGTTACAGATATTTTCATAGTTCTTTCATATTCTGTCAGATTAAATTATTGTGTTTTAGAACTGTCTTTGGAAGCAAGCATAGATGAGACTTGAATGAATGAATAGCCATTGTAACTTTAGTCTACCTTAGACCGTAGTTAGGACATACAGATACCTTTGTGCTTTATCCTTTTCTTTCTTCCAAGTGGGAAACCTAATTTTGGGCTGTCTCCCTCAATTCTAACAATGCTTCCACCTTCTGTACTATTTATTTTTCGTCCACTTTCCCATGTGGCACCAGATGGGATGAGATTATTGACCGAATAAGGAGTGAGGAGAGAATAGAGTCACCCTAATTAAACCATCAATACCCTTCACTATCATCACTAAACCACAGGCTACATTACATGTGTGTATATGTGTGTGTATTTACATACACACATGCATGTGTACATCTATAGTGGAAGGGGGATTACATAGAATCCTTCTATTCTTCTAATTCTCTCCGATCCATACTCATACCTACATTTTCTTAATTGAGAAAGAGAAAAGACCTACTTATGTGGCTGTTACATGCTCCTTTTCTTCTTTTTTTAAAATTTTTTTTAAAGTTTATTTATTTTTGACACAGACAGAGTGCAAGCATGAGCTGGGAAGGGGCAGAGAGAGAGAGGGAGACACAGAATCTGAAGCAGGCTCCAGGCTCCGAGCTGTCAGCACAGAGCCCGATGCGGGGCTCGAACCCACGAACCGCGAGATCGTGACCCAGGCAGAAGTCGGGCGCTCAACTGACTGAGCCACCCAGGCACCCCTCTTCTTGGTTTTAAATTCTTTTCTTCTTTTCTAATTTTTTCCACAAATCATTATTAAGAAATGAAAACTTGTACTCTAGAAAAAATTATACCCTGAATTTAAAACTGAATCATAATGCAAGTAGAGTCTAATTTAATGAATAACTAAATGCTAAATAGGATCTAGTGGGGTAACAAATTTGATTACTCACAAAACAAATTATAATTTTTTTTTAGAAAAGAAATGTTTTCCCGGAGTATTAGCACTGTCCCCTAGTAATATACATAGAAGTATTGAGTTCAGTTTAAAATTGCTTTGGATTTTACTTAAAATGCCATTTCAACAAAACCAGGACTACGGTATCTTGGCATAACAACAACAAAGACATCAAGTTCTTTACTTATGTTAATGCATCTATTTTAATATTTCATAAAACTATTATAAGGTAGACCTTTTGCTTTCACTATGAGGTAACTGAGACATAGCTAGGTGAAGTAATCTGCCCAAAGACACACATTTAATAAGCCACAGACAAAAGATTATAGGCAGTGGGCCTGCTTATTTCAATAATATCTTGTACTGTTACATTTTAAGACGCGAAAACATATGAAATACCAATCCCATACCAGAAAGACCACAGTTCTCCTCAGGCCATATGTAATTTGTTATCTGAGAGTCATGTGGAAGAACAATTTTGTGAAATCATGTGAAGCCATATGCCAAATGTTCACTATAACCTTGAACAATTCAAAAACTACTAAAGACCCATCTCGTTCATAAATCCCCTTTAATCTACTTGTATTTTCACACTGTCTCGCCTCTTGGTTAATATTTCATTAATTTAAAACAGACTGTTTAAAGTACTATTTCGTTTGATTTTCCTTAACCTCTTTCTTTGTGTTTCAAGGGTGTCCTCTAATTGTAATATTATGAAATTTGGTGAATAAGTTCATGTTTATTCTCTTCCAAGTTTTATAAACTTTGATCATTTCTCTTTTCAACACTTTGACTTCCCATACAAAGAGTTCTTTTAAATGCATTAGATAAAAAATTCAAGAGTTGAGACAGTTTCAATTTCAAAGTCCTAAAATTTCAAAGGAATCCAGAAACTTGTTATTCAGCCATGTCAAGAAGAATTTTAAAGAAAGTGTTTCTAAAGTTAAAAAGTTCTGATTTGGAGATGGTTCTCTACTCTCATAAATGGCACCGGAAAAAAAAAAACCCAAGGACAAATGAACTGTGTCCATTTCTTAAATCAAAACTCTAAAGAAAGAAAGAAAAACAAAAACAAAAAACCCTGATGACTCATATAGTTTCTAAGTCAGAAGCATCTTCATATCTTAACATTTTAGTATACGAAATTTAAAATGTTATTCACAGGGGCAGCTGGGTGGCTCAGTCACTTGAGCATCCAACTTTGGCTCAGGTCATGATCTCACAGTTCATGGGTTCGAGCCTCGCATGGGGCTCACTGCTGTCAGCACTGAGCCTGCTTCGGATCTTATGCCCACCCCCGCTTTCTCTGCCCCCTTCCCTGCTTGTGCTCTCTCTCTCTCTCAAAAATAAATAAAATCTTTAAATAAATAAATAATAAATAAATAAATAAATAAATAAATAAATAAAATGCTATTCGTGCTCATTAGAATGATATGAATTATGAGTAACAGCAGCAAATGATAGGTCTTTGATGACAAAATGCTTGGAATACCTCTTAGAGTATTAGCAATGTTATTTTTCACGGCATTTCCACACTTAAAATTTAAAAGGTTAAAAAAATATTTTTCGCATAAAACCAGCATCCTCTTTCCTCTAGATTTTCCATTTTTTCTTTATTTTTTTAATCTGGTTCCTTCTGTTCAAGTCTCTCAACTTAAAAAAATAAGGGGCACCTCAGTGGCTCAGTCAGTTAAGTGTCTGACTTCAGCTTGGGTAATGATTTCATGGTTCCTGGGTTCGAGCCCCGCGTCGGGCTCCGTGCTGACAGCTTACAGCCTGGTGCCTGCTTCAGATTCTGTGTCTCCCTCTCTCTGCACCTAACCCACTTGCATTCTGTCTCTGTCTCTGTGTCTCTCTCTTTGAAAAATAAACATTAAAAAAATAAAAAAATAAAAAGACAAAAACGAAAACAAAACCAACCTTACTCAACATCTCAGACTCCTCCACCCTCACTTCTCTCCTACAGCCAAACATCTTCAAATTCGTAGCCTATGCTCCAGCTGCCCACTTCCAATCCTTCATCAGCACACGGCCATGCGTCCACAAAACCCTACCAGACTCATTGCTAAGGTTTCCAACTGTCCTGTTTTTCCATCTCACAAACTTGTTGATCACCCCTTCCTCTTTAGTCTCAGCAACACGCCAGAGAGATCCTTATAATCTGTTTGAAACTGCTTTTACTTGTCATAACTTTTTTTCCCACCTCCCTGCGAGCATTTTTTCCTACCTCCCTAAATGCTTCTTCAGTTAGTTCTGACCTTTCACCTTCTCTCTGACCATTTAATGTTGCTGTTCCTTAGAATTCTGTCCTAAGCACACTTTTCCTTTCAAGCCACAGTCTTTCTTTAGGTACCTTCATTCATATTCATACCTTCAATTATGCCCATAGAGAAAACTGCAAAATCTCTATTTCCAACCTAACTCTTACTCCTGAATCCCAGATCATATATCCAACTGGCCTCTGGACGACTTCGGTTTCATGTTTCAAAGGACTTTAAGTTCAAGAAATGATTCTAAAACTGAGCTCATCATTCCTCCTTCAGAACCTTCTTTTCCGCCATCATGAGCTAATTCAATAAATAAAAATCTTAAGTTGCTCAAGACAGACAACATATCCTTACTTTCTTCTACCCCATCTTCTACCTAGGATCAATCACCATGTCTTGTCAAATACGTCTTCTACATTTCACCCAGATCTGACTTCCCTTCATGCCTACTTACTTTCCTGCTCCAAATCATCATCATTGTTATCCTGGAATTTCACTTCATTCTTCATGTTGCATCCATAGTGATCTTATTCATTATTTAATTCTGAATTATGCTTAAATGCCCTTGCTTAAAATTGTTCAAAGTCTCCCTTTTGCAGGTATTTAGATTCCCAAATCCTTATGATGCCTCATGTGACTTAATCATTGATTTCCTCATAAAACTCTCTCACTTAACTTTCTGTGTTCTAGTCAGTGATGGACCACAGTTGCCCACAACCTCTTGGTCACAGTCCCACAAAAGATATAAGTATATCATCCTCTTAAATATGAACATATTCTGTGGCTGCTTAACCAAAAGAATACAGCAGAAGTGATGTTGTATAAGTGAGTCCCTGACCTAGTCTTAAAGAAGGCTGGCAGCATCTGTTTCCTCCCTCTTGAAACATTCATTCTTGGGACATTCCTTGGAATGTAGCCATCATGCAGTTAGAAGCCCGAGTCACATGATGCTCCCAGCCAACAGCCAACATCAACTGCCAGTCATAAAAATGAGCCATCTTAGATTTTCTAGCCGCGTGAAACCCAGCTGAATTTGTATGGGGACAGAAGAATTGCTCAGCTGATACCAGTAAACTTACAAAAGCCTAAGATATAATGAAGTAATTGTTGTTCGAAGTCACCAAGTTTTGGGCTGGTTTATTATAGAATAGTAACGATGTCTGCATTTCATCTTACCTATATTCTAATTCATAGAGACAGAACCTATGGTTTTCTTATTTACCACCATATTTCCAATGCCTACCAGATTTTCTGATCTGCCAGTGGATGCCCAATTAATACTTATTGACTGGTTTAACTAATAAATAAATGAAAAGATAAAATAGTACTATCCTATTTCAATGAGGGCAATATGCCTAATGGTTAAAACTTATGAGTTAGGTCAGACTTTATGAATGCAGTCATGCCTCTCCACTTACTGCCGAGTGACCAAGAAAATGTTGCGTGAACTCTGTGTGCCTCAGTTTGATTATCTACCAAGTGGGGTAGTGTTGGTTCGAGAGTTAGATGAGAAAACACATAAGCAAAAGAGTGAATAGTATATTAGAAGTTCCAGGTAGATAGTTTTTATTATTAATTTATTGAAATGATAAACTGTGAAACAGGGAAACTGAATAGTTTTTCTGAGTTTCTTTACTACATGGCTGCAAAGCTAGGACTAGAAAGCTGTTTTCCTGACTGTCTTTTTTTCCTTCACACCTTCTTATTTTTTGTTTCTTTGTTTGTTTGTTTGTTCTTATTTTAAAATGTCTCCATCACCTGTGGTAGGCAGAATAATGATCCCTCAGAGATTCCCATTTCCTAATTCCTGCAGTCTATGAATATGTTAAGAGGAATTAAGGTTGCAGATGGATTTAAGGTTGCTTACTAATCATCTGATTTTGAGATGGGGAGATTTTCCTGAATTAATCAGGTGTTTCAATTTAATTAAAGGGGTTTTATAAGCGGATGGGAAATGCAGAAGAAGGAGAGCACCAGCAGGATACAATCTGAAAAATGCAAGAGCAATGCAAGAAAGACTTGACCTGCCATTGCTAGAGTTGAGATGGAAGGATATCTGCAGAGGAATACAGATGGCCTCCAGCAGATGCACAAGGCAAGGAAATAAATTTTCCCCGAGAGCCTTCAAAAAGGAATGCAACCTTGCTAACACCCTTGATTTTAGTTCATTGAGACAAAATTCAAATTCTGACCTCCAGTACTGTAAGATAATAAATTGGGAGAGTCTTAAACCATGAAGTTCACAGTAACTTGTTACAGTAGCACAGCAGTAATAGAAAACAAATACATGACTTGATCTTTTTTTTTTTTTTTAACTCATAGACCTGCCTGCAATTCCAAAAACCAATACATGAGGGCTGCCTGGGTGGCTCAGTTGGTTGAGCATCGGAGTCTTGATTTCAGCTCAGGTCATAATCCCAGGGCCGTGGGATCAAGCCCTGCATCAAGCTCTGTGCTGAGTGTGGCGCCTGCTTAATATTTTCCCTCTCTCTCTTTCTCTCTCGCTGTCTCTCTCTTTCTCTCTCCCTCTCCCCTTTTTGTGTTGTCTCTCTCTCTCTCAAATTAAATAATAATAATAATAAAAATACATGATCTATTTTCTGACGGGGTCCTTGGATTTATGGTATTGAACTCAGGTATTTCCATTAGCAGCCATTAAAATTCTATATTCCTTTGTTAATAAATTTCACCACTGAAAGAGATGATAATATTTCCTTTTTTTGTAACTAACAGTAAATATCAAAAAGGTGAAGAGAAGAAAATATTAGAAAAAATAATAAAGTTAAACTTAATAATTCAAGGATTTTTGAGCGGCAATTCCCACCAGAAAGATCAGCATTTATGACCTTGACTTTGCTGGAGAAGGTAATTTCACCACCCTAATCTCTAGTGAGACAACAGAACTACTGAATTTATTGCAATTATAATAAATGCTCACTCAATCCATACCACGTAGATATGTTTTTTTTTTAAACACCTAAGTACCTCTTCCAAGGCAGCTAACCCAACACACTGACTATTAAATTGATTTAGGGCAACAAGATACAGAAGCTGTCAGACCTGTAAATGAACCTTTAACCATATGTTGTGATGTGTTTATATGCTAATCTCCTCGGAAGTAGCAAAACCCTTGGATGCCACCTGGTTGGCCATATTTTCTGAATTAACTCCAATAAAATGGAATAAAATTATAATGCAAGAGGTCTGCATTCTTTAAATAGGAACAAGAATGCGAATGGGTTATTTGGTGTATTAAGCTTTTAAACCACTTATATAAAATCCTTGAACCACTACAGAGACAACTCTCCAAATGGTGATATCCAAAAATTACAAATTATTTCAATTGGAACAGTCTAAATATTTATCATTTCTGTAAAGCAATATGAAACAGTCATCCTCACTGTAAAATATTAGTGTCTGCTTATTGCTTTGGGTATTCACCAGGGAATGAAAAGCAGAAAAGAAAATGCCTTGGAAGATACAAGCGTGTAACATCAACTACTTTGAACTGAAGCACTTAATATGGTATATTTTCTGCTTCTCCATTCAAAGGAAATAAGTGTGTAAGATTGTGAACTAGTTTATGAGAATCTTGCTATTCTTAGCTTATCCTGACAAATGACAACCGGAAAAGTCACATTTTAAGTAAGTATGTGGTAACTACTGTAGGCTAAATAAATAAGAGTTTACACTACCCATCTTGTATACATTAGTGTAATTTGGCTGCTGTTGGGAATTTGGTTTTGTATGTCTTTTTCTCATCCAACACAAATAACTTTGATCAGTGATGAATCATTTTGGAAATATAACATAAATGGAAAATTAAAATGGCAATATTTTCCTAAGAAGTTTTTATGGTATTCCGATTCTGTGTCTCCCTCTCTCTCTGCCCCTCCCCTGATCATGCTCTGTCTCTCTCTGTCCCCAAAATAAATAAACGTTGAAAAAAAAAATTAAAAAAAAAAAAAAAGGGGCGCCTGGGTGGCGCTGTCGGTTAAGCGTCCGACTTCAGCCAGGTCACGATCTCGCGGTCCATGAGTTCGAGCCCCGCGTCAGGCTCTGGGCTGATGGCTCAGAGCCTGGAGCCTGTTTCCGATTCTGTGTCTCCCTCTCTCTCTGCCCCTCCCCTGATCATGCTCTGTCTCTCTCTGTCCCAAAAATAAATAAACGTTGAAAAAAAAAAATTAAAAAAAAAAAAAAAAGAAGTTTTTATGGTAGTTTCTGTATCTTTGTACCATGCCTTTCCTGAGAGGTTAATGACAGAAGGCTAAAGAGGAAGACTGACCTAAACGAGAGTATATTGTGTCTCTGACAGTCAGGGAAAGACCAATACGTGCCAAGATATTTGTCTGGAGTCAAAACAAAAGGCAGTCAATTGAATGGTGATTAAAAGAGATTCTAGTCTAGTGAAATAGGTCAAAATTAGGGGCAAAGTTTAGAAAAAGGCTAGACTATCGGTCAGAAACCACATGGGCACTCAGGGTTCATTCCTGACACCCTCGAAGTATCAGAAATGATTAACAAGAGAACTTTGTTGGAAGTCCACTGATTGGCTTAGCAAAAATAATGATCTTCTTGCTGATAGCTCTGTTAGGATTGGCCTAGAAACTGGTACAGGCTTGGATGTAAAGTCAGAGCCCATCCAGCAGCCAAAGTTACTATTATTTGAGAAGCATAGGGACACAAAAAACTATTAAGGGATGAAAAATAATAGCCCATGGCTTTGCTGATTAAAACGCAGGGATGTTTTCCCCAAACTTCCATATGAAGATTTAGATAATATGTTCACAAGATCTTATTTGTGAAGATCACAAATGAGTTCCGCCCCCTGCAATGGAAACTTTTGACTCATACAAGTTTGATATTTATATTGGTCTCTAAGTTAGAACCAAATTATTGACATTTTCTTTGGTCACAAAAAAATTAAAAGTTAATAAAAGATCATTACTTAACATGGATAAATCATGCTGTATTTCCTAACAAGAGGTTTCAAATTACTTCAGCAAGACCTTTGAATGCGTATTCAATGAGGCAGAATGGTACAATGGAAAGAAAAAAATAATTTTTTGGAGTCCTGTAAAAACCCAGGTCTTCCAGAGACTGATGTGAAAACTGATTCAAATGCAAAATCAGGAACATGAGTGACACAGGTGGACAAAAGATACAAGATAATACACTGCTTTTACAGAAAAGACACACACACATTCATAAAAATATTAAACACAAGAACAATGTAAAGGCATAAAGATTTTTTTCAATCAAGCTGGACTGGGAAAAATGAAGCAAAAGAAATGCTATGAAACTCTAGAAAACATAAACTTTTTAACAAGAAAAACCTCAATAACTCAACCAATCTAATTTCCACAAATTGTCTTTCAGCAAACTGGCTATGGTAAGCTTATCATTTGGTGAATTAGAATATTTCCCCACAATTTACCAGCTAAAGAATTTTAGTCAACTTACTTAACTTCTGAGTCCTATTGTTATTTTTTAAATCAATTTGTCTATTGATGGGGTGAAATGAAATAAGTAAAATAGCACCTAGAGCGTATTAGGTGCCAAAATATTTATTTTCAAATAGTATCTACAGAGCCATGCCAATAAATATTACAGAACTAAGCTATGGATAAGATTGAGTACATGCCCTCATTCTGAAAACTTAAAGATGAAAAGCAATATGTTAGATATTAAAGTACATAATGTGCAAAAGGAAATAAAGAAGAAAATAGATTGATTTAAAAATTACAGTCTTCAACAGTATGGTATTGAGTTGGATCTGAACAACGAATAAGATTTTCAGCAATAGAGGTAGAACTAAAGGAAAGGCCATCTTAAGAAAAGTATTTAAGGGGCGCCTGGGTGGCGCAGTCGGTTAAGCGTCCGACTTCAGCCAGGTCACGATCTCGCGGTCCATGAGTTCGAGCCCCGCGTCAGGCTCTGGGCTGATGGCTCAGAGCCTGGAGCCTGTTTCTGATTCTGTGTCTCCCTCTCTCTCTGCCCCTCCCCCATTCATGCTCTGTCTCTCTCTGTCCCAAAAATAAATAAACGTTGAAAAAAAAAATTTAAAAAAATAAATAAATAAATAAAAGAAAAGTGTTTAAAAAAAAAAGCCACAGAGCAGGGTACCTGGGTGGCTCAGTCGGTTAAGTATCCAACTCTTGATTTCAGGTCAGGTCATGAATTCACAGTTCATGGGTTTGAGCCCCACTTGGGGTTCTGTGCTGACAATACGGAATCTGCTTGGGATTGTCTCTCTCTCTCTCTCTCTCTCTCTCTCTTTCTCTTTCTCTGTGCCCCTCCCTGCTCATGTTCCTCTCTCTCAAAGTAAATAAACTTAAAAAAAAAAAAGAAGAAAGCAAAGAAAAGCAATGGAGCTCAGGAGAGAAGAACTAGGAGGTGAGAGAGGAGGAGGAGGAAGAGAGAAGTGGAGAAAGAGAAGAGAAGAAGGGGAGAGGGACAAAGAAGAGGAAGTAGAGCAGAAGACCACCATCAACAACAACTCATGAAGTATGAGAAAGACTCCTGGCTATCCCTTATCTGGTTTTCCCTTTATTCCACTGTATTAGCAATTTAACTATGCGTGTATTTAACGAGTACCAAGCTCACATTTTCTAGCTTTCTATGCAACTAGTATGATCAGGTTAGTAAGAGCTACTTAGTTCTGGCCAATGACATGTTGTGTGCAAATTCCAGAATGTGTTTCCAAAGCGGAGGGTGTGCTCCTCCTCACTTCTTCTTTCATGCTTCTGGAAATGGAGACATGATACTGTGTTTCCATTGATCACTCTGAAAGGAGCAAAATGCTTCAGGTAGCAGACAGAGTGTTGGATTCCTAAATGACCACGTGGAATATATCAATCAGATCAGATCAGCTCTTCCATCTGTATCTGAGTTATTCTGTGACAGAGAATTAAGCGTTTATATTGGTGAAGTCACAGTTTTACAGGGTCTCTTTCACACAAAGCCAAATCTATATGTAATTAATCGTATGAATTTAAAAATGGTAGGCAGTCTGTCTGATATGACGGAAGCACAGATGTCCAGGAGAAAGTTAGAATAGAAGAATGAGACCAAAAAGTGAAGACCCTGAAAAGTCTAGACTGAGAATATGGTATTTTTTTTATGCAATGAAAGGCCACAGATCACTTCGGAAAGGACCAGAACATGATCAATATGTACATTAGGAAAATAAAGTGTGCAGAGCAGATTATAAGGAAGAAAGACTCAGCACAAAGACAGTGGACTCTGTTGTAACAAACGTATGACATAGGGCTGGGGCCAGACAGTAAGAATAGGAATGAGGAGTAATCTTTCAATTTGGAGACAGAAATGACAGAATTGTGCAAGTATTCAAAAATGTTAGTAAGAGAGGGGTGTTTGTGAGCAAGAAGGAGACATAGAAAAGCATAACTATAAACGAAGACAATGTTAATCAGGTTAAATCACATGAAAGAAAATACAGGCTGAAGGGTATCATCTGGCAGTGGGTTATATTTTTAAATGTGTTAAGTTCTCATCAAATTTAAGTGACAACTGGAAACACAAGTGTGGAGTAACACAACTGTTAGAGCCATGTGTCTGTGTCAGGTACACTCACAAATAGAGATGGCAGTGGAAGAACCGGTAGAAACAAAACAGACAAAGACGATCATATAGAATTAAAATAAAGAGAACAGGAAACAGAATCATATCATGACATTCTTCTCGTAAATTATTTTAATGCTTTCTTCTTCCTCCAGCAGATAGGATGAATGGAACATACGGTTCATATCACCTTGGAACACCAAATGGCCCGTGAAATAATCTACCTACAGAATGATAGAGCCATTGGACATCTGGATCAACACAATTCGTCCAAGTTAAGAAAAGTGACATGTAAAGGGATAGAGTTACTTATCCAGGAAAGCTTCACTAGAATGACAGAGTTCTCCATTCCCAGTGTGCTGGGCCATAAGTTGATGCTCAATAATTTGTAGACCCTAGTGAAAGTAATCTAAAGATGCTTTTCCCCTTCCCTTCATTTCGTTATCTTCTAAAATTTCTTTGTTTCCTTCTGCTTCAGAACCACTGGGAACCTGATAACTTTTCAAGAATCAGTAATACTGAGGTTCAGTCAGCAAGATGCCGTAACAATTGGCTTCTCATACTCTTCAACTGCACTGGATAAAATTATTTGCAGTAGAAAATTTAGTCTGCTCCCATAGTTATCCTTTTATTCAAATGCATTATCTTCATAGTTTTTCAGATTAGAAGACTAATGCCAAAAGAAAATTGTATTCTGGTCTCACAAGCAAAGCTGAGGCATTAAGATGAATGATACTTTTTGAAAAGAATCCTGTAGATTTTTACAAATTCATTGCCTTTCACATTGTTATTTCTTGTATTTCTGTCAAGGAGACAATTCAAACATCTACCATAAATAATATTTAGAGAAAGCAGTCAAGGGTTCATTGATCTTGGTAAGCAGTTAGACTTACATTTTTAAGACATATCCACTCTTTCAGGCTCCAAAGCACTAAAGATAAAATCTTCCTTCAGTGATGTGAAAGAGCAAAATAAATTCCGTGAACAAATAACAACCTCAGAGAGCGATTAAACATCGGAAAGAAGGAAACACCAGATATATTTGAAAGCAGCATGGCACAGTAAAAATACCATAGGGCCTGGGGTGAGGGAATGATGGATCCAATCTCAGTTCTTCTACAGCATGCGACATTAACCTTCCTGGGCCTCAGTCTCCTCATTCATAAACCAAAGGTCAAAGGTAACTAGATCCATGGCAGTGCCTCCACAAGGGAAAAAGAAGCTAACAGCTGATAGTAGATGCAAAAAAAAAAAAAAAAAAATTCTTCTAGTTCACTCACAACAAGCTTTTAAAGAATTGCTGATATGGTAATAAAGAATGCATAAAATGAAGGGGAAAATGTGTCTTTAAATGCTAATTACCTGCCTGGATAATAGTTTAGCTTTTATTCAATCATTTATTCATAAGGCAAAAATATTTAAAAATTCAGAGGGTAACAACATTAGCAGGGACATTATAGCAAACACTTTTCTTTAATTCATCAAAAATAACAGAAAATGTTTCATAAGTGAATGGGAGAGTTGCTGACAATTTTTTCGGTTATTTCTAGAATCTATTCCAGGACCTCCAAGATCTGTCTCTGAACTAAATTCTAATTATTGTCCCAGACCCAGCTTAATTTCCTCCTCCTCAGTGTCCATATTCCAGATTATCCCATATTTTCTTTCTCTGAAGCTGATACAATGTATTATACACACACAGTATTTTTGTAAAAATAATCGATATTTTATACTCAATATATCATGAAAATTCATTGCATAAAACACTATATACATTTCCATGGCTGTACAAAAATCTGTCAGATTGATTTGCTATCATTTGTTTAATTCATGCATCTCTGAAACTGTAGCTCCTGTCGGCCTATAATTATTTGGTAATTCACCTACTGCCTTGTATTATGCTCATAGTCTTTTTTTCTTTCCTTCACATTTTTTCATAAATTTTACAATAAGAATGCATTAGTAGCTACTATAATTAAACACATTGAATATGGTTCTCCTACTGAAGTTCCAAGAACACAAACAGCACACAAGATGGAAACAATTTAAATAACTGACTTGAGACAGAAATTCATTCTTTTTATTATTTTTTTTTTTAATTTAAATTTTAGTTAGTTAACACACAGTGTCATCTTGGCTTCAGGAGTAGAACCCAGTGATTTATCTCTTACATATGACACCCAATGCCAATTCTTTTTTTTTTTTTAATTTATTTTATTTTGAGAGACAGAGAGGGCAAGGAAGGGGGAGAGAGAGGGAGAGAGTGCAGATCCCAAGCAGGCTCCCCACTGTCAGCACGGAGCATGACATGGGGCTGAACTCCATGAACCTTGAGATCAGGAACCAAAATCAAGAGTTGGATGCTTAACTGACTGACCCACCCAGGTGTCCCAGAAATTAATCCTTAAACTATGGTCACACCAGGCCTTTTTAGTTTTAAGGAGTAAAAGGTCTGTGAGCTCCTCCCTCCTTTTAAGTAATTAATGTCTTATAATTGAAGAGCTGCCCCTGCAAGCTGGTTGACACGTCCCCACTCTCCTGTATGACGATAATGAAAGAATTTACAACTGAAACTAGGGGAAATCACACTAGGAAAGTTCAACTTAATTAACATTGAACTTGAGATAAATCAAACAGTAAAAGAAAGTGAAAATCTCTTATAACTACATCACTGATGTAAAGCAATTTTCAATAGTTTGGTGTGTATATTCCAAGAACGTTTTGTAAATGCATATAGACAAGTACTATATGCACACACACAATTTTTTATAAAAATAATCACAGTACTCTATATTTGACATATGATGAAATTTCTTCTCATTGTATATAAAAATGCATATATTTTCATGACTTACAAAAATTTGTTAAATCGACTTATCATTTTGTAAACTAATTCATGACTGGTAACGATTTAACTTGTTTCCAAATTTTCACCATTGAAGACAATGAACATCCTTTACTTATATCTTTGAGCACAGATGTGAATATCCCAAGGATAAATTACTGGATGTGGAATTTCTAGGTTAGACACACACATTTGACCAAGTTAAAATCATTCCAACTAGGCATGACAGTCTTTGAAACACCCTCAACTCGGAATGGCTCCAATCTTTATAATATTGTCATTTTGACAAATTCCCCATATGTTGACTGAATATATGTATCTCTTCTCATTATTGTATTTCCTGATCTTTAACATTTCTTATATTGAGTTGTTTGCCTTTTACTTGCTGACTTGTAGGAGCTCCTTGCAGACATTATATGCTATGGATATGAACCATTTGTCAATTGCATGTATTAAAAACATTGTCCCAGTCTGTTTTTCTTTTAATTTTTCAAATGAGTAATACAAAGTTTTTTTTTAAGTTTTATGTCATCAAATCTACTAATCTTTTTCTTGATGTCTCATGTTCTTTACATATATGCTAAAGACTACCTCCATCTCTAGACTATGAAAAGACTTCCATGTGCAGTTAAACTACATATAGGAAGTAGGGAGCTTATGTTATCTTTTCCAAATAATTATCTAATTGTCCCCAAATCATTAATAGACTATTGTAACTTTTCCCCTTCAATAACAAAAACTTTCTGATCAGTAGAGACTAATCACAGATATATAGATAGATAGATAGATTTGTTTGTTTCTGGACAGAAAAAAAAGTGCATAATTCCCCTCACTTTTAATCTAATCCCACAACTATCACTGTAAAAACAAAAGTGTATGTGCACACTTTTACCTTAAAATACTTGTGAAAAGCCTACTGTTTAGAAAAATAGATTTGTACTTGTATTTGACAAATCTCTTACAAAATACATAAAAGGAATTTTTCTGTTTATCTTCTTTTTTTTAAAAAAAAAGAGCCTAAATTTCCACCAACTGATGAATGGATAAAGAAATTGTGGTTTATATACACAATGGAATATTACATGGCAATGAGAAAGAATGAAATATGGAGTTTTGTAGCAACGTGGATGGAACTGGAGAGTGTTATGATAAGTGAAATAAGTCAGTCAGAGAAAGACAGATACCATATGTTTTCACTCTTATGTAGATCCTGAGAAACTTAACAGAAGACCATGGGGGAGGGGAAGGGAAAAAAAAAAGAGGTTAGAGAGGGAGGGAGCCAAACCATAAGAGACTCTTAAAAACTGAGAACAAACTGAGGGTTGATGGGGGGTGGGAGGGAGGGGAGGGTGGGTGATGGGCATTGAGGAGGGCACCGCTTGGGATGAGCACTGGGTGTTGTATGGAAAGCAATTTGACAATAAATTTCATATTAAAATAATTTAACTTAATTTAATTTTTAAAAGTTTTTATTTATTTTTGAGAGACAGAGAGGGATGGAGCAGAAAAAAGGGAGGGAGAGAGAGAGAAAATCCCAAGCAGGTTCTGCACTGTTAGTGTAGAGCCTGATGTGGGGCTCAAACCCATAAACTATGAAATCATGACCTGAGCTGAAGTCTGAGGCTTAACCAATTGAGCCACCCAGGAACCTCTACTTTGTCTTTTTGTGGTTTGTTTTTTTTTTCATGATTAGCATAAGATAGACTTTATTTCCTGCTGAAAGTGAAGGAAAAAGAAACATGATAAACCGCATTGAGCTTCACTCAGCACTGGGTTAAAATTTCCAGTAAAATTCTCTGTTTGGATCAATTGTGTGGGATCTGAAAGAGGATCAGAAACTTCTGACAGTTTTGATTCCTATCATGTTTTCGATTCAAGGTTTGAAGTCCCACCAGTAGAAAATCTCCACAGACTTAGACAGCACTTCTTGAATATTTTGGGATCCTCATTCTTTCACGCTCTTCGAATTTATCAAGGACCTCAAAGAGCCTCTGTTTATATGTGTAATACTTACTCTGATATACTGTATTTTAAGTTAGGGGTGCCTAGATGGCTTAGTTGGTTAAGCACCTGACTCTTAATCTTGGCTCAGGTCACGATCTCAGGGTTCATGAGATGGAGCCCCCCCATGGGGCTCTGTGTTAACAGCATAAAGCCTACTTGGGATTCTCTCTCTCTCTCTCTCTCTCTCTCTCTCTCTCTCTGCCCCTTGCCCACTTGTGCTCTTTCTCTCTCTCAAAATAGATAATTTTTTTAAAAAATTTAATTAAGACTGAAATTTTGGTGCACCTGAGTGGCTTAGTCGGTTAAGCATCTGACTTCATCTCAGGTCACAATCTCATGGCTGGTGAGTTCGAGCCCCACATCGGACTCTGTCCTGACAGCTCAGAGCCTGGAGTCTACTTTGGATTCTGTGTCTCCCTCTCTCTCTGCCCGGCCCCTGCTTGTGTTCTCTCTCTCAAAAATAAATAAACATTAAACAAAAAAAGAATAATTTAAAATTGAAATATCTTAAAATATTCACTTATCAATTCATTTTAAAACAATAATATTAAGCCCATCCCATACTATTATTCATAATATCTTTTATGAAAAAACATATCGTACAGAAGAATGGGAAGAGTAGCACTACTTTCCATTTTTACAAATATCGTCAATGTTAAAAAAAGAGACTGAGAGCTGGATTCTTCTATTTCACTTTAATGGGCATATAATAACAAAATCTGTCCTCACATATCTATTAGTTTAAAAGTGGCTAGTATTTTGACAGTCTTTTGGGATAACTGTGGATCAGTTATCCACAGTTGGAATCACACTAAAAGTTGGTAACTGGTAGTTTCTTTTTTTTTTTTATTGTTTTTTTAAGTGTTTATTTTTTGAGAGAGAGAGACACACACACATACACAGGGTTGAGTGGGGGAGAGACTCAGTGAGATAGAGACACAGAATCTGAAGCAGGCTCCAGGCTCTGAACTGTCGGCACAGAGCTCGACGTGGGGCTCGAACTCACAAACTGCGAGATCATGACCTGAGCCGAAGTCGGATGCTTAACTGACTGAGCCACCCAGGCGCCCCAGTAATTGGTGGTTTCTTAAAGGTTCGTTGTAATGTGGAATCTAAAACCATATAAATGAACTTTTGGTACTCTGTTCCATTGAAATCAACTGGTCTATACTGTGCTTTGGATCTTTTACCCACGCATAGTTCTGTAATATTATGCATTGGTCATTTGGGAAATACTGAATCAATAAGTTAAGCAAATCTTCCAAATGTTGATACATCTCATTATATAATACCAAAATGTTGCAATCTTTAATATTACCATTAATCTTACCTGAGAAGCCTTTATTGAGAAGGTGACAAACTCACAGTGACAGATAGGAGTTTTCCAAAATTCCGCTTCTTACTTCAAAGCTCACATGTTGCAATTGGCATTCAAAACCGTCAGCTGTTTTCCCTTAAAATGACAGACTTACTTTGCTTTTCTCTAGAAACTGCTGGTGAAATTCCCAAATCTAAGTAACCCTAGTTTGTCAGTTGCTGTTGCAAGTAAAGAGGTGGCCCATGAAACAAGTAAGCACATAACGAGGTGCTTCACATGTTCCTTTCACTTAATTTTACAGAATGCAAAAAGAGGTCTACTTATGAACTGCGATTCGGCAGAATTAACAGTGTTTGCCGCTTTATGAGACACATTCTTGAGCAAACCTTTTTGTGTGTGTGTGAGTGTGATAATGATGAATGGAATGGCTACTCAGTTCAGTGTGGCAACACTGCCTTAGTTCATGCTAATGGAGGTTCTTGCCCCATCAGGACAAAGCATACAAAGCAGAAAGACAATATCTTGACATTATGATAAAAATACTTTAGCCTTCATGGACCCTCTTATAGGGTCTAAGAATCCAAGATCCCCAGACAACACTTTGAGAATCATTGGACGAGTATACAAGACTTCTGCCCTAATTGTACAACTGATTGTGCCAATCTTAAGATGAATGAATATCAATTTTCCACTGAATTTTCATGTCTACAGTTACATGAGACAAAAAACAATTTTAGAAAATGGGCATTTGGGGCGCCTGGGTGGCTCAGTGGGTTGAGCTCCGACTTTAGCTCAGGTCATGATCTCGCTGCCTGTGAGTTCGAGCCCCGCGTCGGGCTCTGTGCTGACGGCTCAGAGCCTGGAGCCTGCTTCCGATTGTGTCTCCCTCTCTCTCTGCCCCTTCCCTGCTCATGCTCTGTCTCTCTCTCTCTCTCTGTCAAAATCAAATAAACAATAAAAAAAATTTTTTTAATAAAAAAAAGAAAATGGGCATTTTATTGTGGTGGTTTCTGCTGTTAGCAGTATTATTGGAAGAGCTTTCAGTTCTACTTATTCTTCTTTATTAGAAAGATATGCATCTACATTGGCTTTGCAGGCCACTCATAATATCGGTGTTAATAGTGGACATCAGCAAGCTGTCAGTACCAACAAAAATGAAGTAAAATAAAAAGAAAACAGTAATACAGGAATAAAACAACTCAAAAGATAGAGTTTTTAACTAAACGGAATCCAATGAAAAGGCTAAGTGAATGAACGGACTGCAAGAAATTTTCTAAAAACACAAAACAAAACAAAAATACTAGCTAGGAATTGGTATTGTTTTTGTTCTGACCCTCCCAGGAGACTAAGACGACATTACTTTTCTTGTGATAAGCCACCCTGTCAGAAAATATTTTTTAAAGGCTTTATATATTTTTAAGACATTTTCCATGGTATGTCTCTTTTCTATGATTCTCCAGATCTCTTGGTACAATGACATGAGTTTAACTTTTTCTCTTAGTTGTTACTGCATTCCTTCATCTAAAATGACATTTCTAAGTATAAAACTGGAAGATATATGAGGCTTTTTGACAGGTGCCATAATGCATCAATTCCTGGTAATTTGTAAAATTAAGTTGCTCTTTGTTTTTCTAAGATTATACTCCTTCACCCTACTCATCCCCTAAAAAAAAGGTGAAATAGGGGATGGGACAGAAACCAAGATCAAGAGTAAGAAAAGTAAATATAGCTGCATAGTGAGAAGCACTCTCTCTTACTTTCTGGTAACTGTGCTGATGTCCTAATATGTCCTCTGGGATCATGAAGCATGTGAGGGATGAGGAAGATTTTTACTTTGGAGACAAGTTAAAAAGATTGAGTTGTTTTTGTAAAAAGATGTGGAGAAAGCATTTTTATTATGTATCAGTTTTTAGATCTTTTTCCTTATTTATTTTTCCCCCCTGGGGAGCAAGAGGGCCTTCTTGATTTAATAGTGGATTATTTTTTTAAAAAATGTAATGTTTATTTATTTTTGAGGGGGGAAGAGGGACAATGAGAGAAGAAGACAGAGAATCCAAAGCAGGCTCCATGTTATCAGCACAGAGCCCGACATGGGGTTTAAACTCCCAAATTGTGAAATCATGACTTGAGCCCTAGTCAGACGCTCAACTGACTGAGCCACCCAGGTGCCTTGGGAATGGAGATGTTTATGTGATTTTTATATTTTTATGCCCTTGCCTTCTATATAGATCTGCACCTTGCAAACATTACAAGGGACTGGGCTCACTGAAATCTTCAAAACTAAATATGATCCTTTACAGAATGTGTAAGAAGGAAGGATCTCTAGATACTAATTTAATATATGCATTGCCCAGGTGAGAAAGAAAGACCCACCATTATACCACATTTCTTCAGCTGTTGAAACTGACCCTGCTCCAGGTATCACCCCAGGGTGCAATAATTAACCTCCCTGTGTCCCAATGATAGAATATAGAAAAGCTTCGTATTCTCTTTGCTAAGTCCTTAGTATAAGGTATAGTAATTTGCTTTAAATTCAGATGTATACCAACTAAAGAAGATTCTTCAGCAAGTAAAGCATTAATAACATAGGGCTTCAAGCTTCTAATTCTACTTTTCATTGGAACAATATTTCCTTAACTGCGAAGCAGTTTAATTTGTATGTTGAACTTAAAGCTTGGAGCTTTAAATATCTATTAACAAAAAGGGAGCCATTTTCCTTTGATTTGTGGGATGCAATGATTTTTGGCATTCCCATAACCACTAATTCCAATTTAAGGAGTGGCTGCTTAATGGTAGCTTGAAAAATATTTGCAGATCACAACGGTCAGTTCTTTGCAATATAAACAATCAATATTCAAACTTACTAGAGTAATAGCTCCGGCCCATGTGCATCACTCAACTGCAAGGCTCAGGAACCATAAATATTCTTCACGATAAAGACATTAATGCGGTGGTTCTCTTTCATGATTTCTACTTCCCCCAGATGAAGACAATATGAAAGAGGTTTGTATTAACAATTAATCAGTAAACATATGCTTGGAATCTACAACTGGCTCAGTTCTGTGCTGGTAATCCGGGATACACAATGCAAGTGTAAAGCACACACTATTCTTAAAGAAACTATAATCTAGTGAGAAACAAGACTCATCCCTAGTGAATAACAGCCATCATCCACTGAGTACCTTCTATACCCCAGCACTTTGTCAGGCACCTGACTAAGAGGCAAAAGGTCCAGATACAAATTTTCGCTATCTGTGTAAATATCTGTGTTAACCTTAACTAAATCACCTTGTATTTGGGGGCTTGATTTCTCCATATTTTAAAATAACTAAATAAATGATACTAAATCTCTTCCAGCTCTGAGGAGTCTATAATTTCATGAAACAACTAAAAGAGATTTAAGTGCTGAGGACACTAAGACAGGGAAGACTAAAATATTCCAGAAAAGCTTCACAGTGCATGAGAATTTCGAGTTTTTGTTGAAGGATGTATCTAAGATCTTTTATACATATCATATATAATACAAAATAAAGAATATGATAAAAATATAAAATATTAATAATAAAAGAATAAAAGGATAATAAAACAATACATTTAATTGAGGTATAACTGACAGCAATCATATATATCTAAGGGGTACCAAGCTCTTGAATAGTTGGAGGAGTTGAAGGCACTCCATTAGGAAGTGTGCAGGAACTTTAAAATGTCCTTGGAGGTTCATAAAGTGCCCCCGTAGATTGTAGACCTCTTGAGAGCAGTTTCTTCCTCATTAGCACAGTGTCTGGCACATAGCAGTTACTAAAAATATTTGTGGAAGAAAGGGAATACTGACCAGGGCAGAGAGTTTATTATCAAAAGAGTACATAATGTTAGGGGAGAACTTTCTAAACCAGGCAGGTTAAACCTGATAAACCAGTAACAAGTGATTTCCCAGTGCGAATGATAAAAGCAAAGATCAGGCACCTCCATCCACTCTGTAATCCAGAGTCAAAACTTAACAGCTTCCTCCAGATAAGAGGAGATGCTGTCTTCTCGATGACTGCTTCTGCTGGTGCCTGCTTTGCTAACTCTGCTCTCTGAAATCCAGCTCCTGCACACATATTCCTGTAAAATTTCCTTTTAATCAGAACTGTACTTGTGTCTCCATTCTGGTTAGATAGCTCTGATCTCAGCTTTCTCCCCAGACTCTCAAGAACTGCGAGTGCCCTACTTCCCCCAAATAATCGTGCAGCTGAGAGTCAAGCGTGCACTCTGCTTCAGCTGAACTGCTTGCCTGCCTGGCCCAAGTTCCGTTTCTAGACTAATGTGACAAATCCTGCTGTGTGATTATGTATGTGCCCACACAGTTGAAAACAGCCATTCTTTGGACCTCATCTCACATTCTTCATTGATTTCCTTCTACATGCCAAGTACGTTTCTGAGCACCCTACTAATTTAAGAGTCACAGCTTATGACCATGACCTCTTTTCTTCTATTTCCACATTAATACAAAATACAAGGGTATTTCCTAGTTTCACCAATCACAGTGATCTCTACATTTTCTATATCCATGTACTACATATACTTACAAAAGTATTCTACCTTCAAATCTTTAGTGTGCTTGTCTTTTTTTTTTTCCTACTCTATTTATAACATGCCAGGAGAAGGTGACTCTGGGTTTGTTTCATCCAAGGGCCTGGCACAGAGTCCCAGGAAATATACCTGGAAAGTACTTACTGATTATGGAAAGGCACAATTTTCAGCCATGTAACAGAAACTTGCTGACGAGACCCAAGTATTACAGACTTTCACCTTTATCTGGATGAAATAATATAAAAGGAATAGGCAAGAAACATCTTCCCATTGGCTAGTGAAAGGAAATGAAGTAAAGCATAATTAATACACTTGTAAATTATAATTGTAAAAAGAAGCAGCTTTTAATTTTTATCACTAGTTGTATAATATAAATATAGAAATCCAAAGTGAAAATAAACAGAAATGAAAAATTAAAATTGAAACAATGTATTTTTATGAGAGTATGATGACATGTTTCTGACTACTCAAAAAACAATGACTACTCAATATTTTTGAGAAAAATCAGTCCTATCTCAAAAGTGAAAATCCCTACCAAACTACAGAGAGCATATCGACTATAGATAACATCATCCTAATTTCAATATTTGGTATTATGGAGGACATAACAAGATATGCAGCTCAAAGCCTTTTTAGAAGAGTATGTCCTGAACAGATTGCAAAGTGAATTTGTAAAAAGCAAACCAAACTCCATAAATCTGATTTCCATTATATAATTTATGTTTGAAGGAAGTACTATCACTACTAAAGTATGAAACTGAAATAGAAGTAGCATGGTCACATCATCAGACATTTTCATTAAAACTGAAGTTGAACAAACATCGTATTTCATTATGAGTAAGTGTATTCACTTTAAATAATACATATAAAAATTAAATGTACTCAGGAAGAAAATTTGCATTTGTTGAGCACTTTCTACATCTCTGGTATATCATTAAATATTTTACAGAGACAATATTATTGTGTCATATTTCATAAATAATGTAATTAAAGCCAAGAGAAGTTACTTAGTTTGTCTAATACTAGGTAGCTAACAAGTAGTAGAGTTAGGATTCTTAACCAAACACGAGAATAATACAGTAAAAAATAAAAAAAAAAAAAAAAAGATCAGGAAGATCCTAACCTATATATTCAATGAGTATCTTCAATATGATGTAGTTATTTCGCGGGGCGCCTGGGTGGCTCAGTCGGTTAAGCGTCCGACTTCAGCTCAGGTCACAATCTCGCAGTCTGTGAGTGCAAGCCCCGCGTGCTCTGGGCTGATGGCTCAGAGCCTGGAGCCTGCTTCTGATTCTGTGTCTCCCTCTCTCTGCCCCTCCCCCATTCATGCTCTGTCTCTCTCTGTCCCAAAAATAAATAAACGTTAAAAAAAAAATAGGGGCGCCTGGGTGGCGCAGTCGGTTAAGCGTCCGACTTCAGCCAGGTCACGATCTCGCGGTCCGTGAGTTCGAGCCCCGCGTCGGGCTCTGGGCTGATGGCTCGGAGCCTGGAGCCTGTTTCCGATTCTGTGTCTCCCTCTCTCTCTGCCCCTTCCCCGTTCATGCTCTGTCTCTCTCTGTCCCAAAAATAAATAAAAAACGTTGAAAAAAAAATTTAAAAAAAATAAATAAATAAATATGATGTAGATATTTCAAAACTAAATGTAATATTAGAATGTATTCAATATTAAATGATATGTTATCTTGAATATATGCCTCCAATCATCATCAAAATTACCTAGAAACTAATACTATTACACCCTAGTGGGCCTCAATTCCTTTTTTTTTTTATAAAACAAAATAGAAATGAGGTCATATGTGATGAGAAAAAATAAACCAGAGAATGAACTCATGTGCTGTGAGAAGCCTGGGTTGAGTCCCTTACTTAGAAAATAAATGAATGGTTTATTTATTGCCTTTAAGTATATAGAGTCCTATCATGCTGAGAAAGCAGAGAATTTTTTTGCTTTTTTCTCAAGGCTTGAATGAAAGAAATGATATTTAAATTACAGTAGGACAAATTCAGTTAGACATAATGCACAACTTCTTGACAAGAAGAGTTATTTTTTTATTAAATAGACTATGCAGAGAGATCCTGAAATCTTTCTCCCTAGAAAGCATCCCCCAAAGACTGACAATTTATTGCCTTTACTATTTAGTATGGCATCTATCCTGGGGTTCTGAGGTCCTGATATTTTATCATTACATTTCATTTCACTTATCATGTTTCTAGTAACAAAACAAAGACTCTTCATCTTTCAATTTTACCAAGTTATTGAGTTTTGACAGTTTCCCCCCAAGGAAACCCTGTTCTCAAGCCATTCAGAAAACATAAATATCGTAACGAGGCATATAAGAGTAGATTCAAGGGGACTGTTCTTAGGTTGGATTCTATTCCTTTGAATGGCATATAACTCCAAGTCTATTATCACCCAGATAAGGAGAAAAGAAAAGCAGAGTGTTTTTTGTTTGTTTGTTTTGTTTTGTTTTGTTTTGTTTTTCACAAGGAAAGCAGAGTTCACTCCATAGACATATATTGGACCTGGCAGCATAAACAAACACTGATGTATATGATACCACCTTAATTACCTAGAAATAAAAAACAGTAGTGCACCTTGGGGATTACAGTGAGGATCGCAGCTTCCATAGAAGGCCTAGTGGACCCAAAGCAATAACTTCACTGTTTGCCTGTTACCATTTTAAAGCATATGAAAATACTCAATTCATACTTACATAGATGACCGTTTTTGTCTGTTAGACAAAAGAACTGGGAAAAAAGAACCCAAATTTTTAGAAAATGGCAATCCTTCTGGTATTATGTGTTTTTTAAGTAGCTCTTTTCTTCAACCAAAGAATTTCATGTTTTGGCAAAGGTAATGAGGACAGATCAGCAGATGGGCAAATTAAATTTCACATTTCTCTCCACACTTGGTTTCAGAGGGGAGAGTATTCATGGAGCCAAGGACATGGCTTCAGGGAGAACCTCATTCACCCTCACAACTAGCAACTAACTCTGACTTAGCCTGTGGAGCTAAAGAGGGAAATGGTGACCCCTCCCTTGCCCCCAAGGCCAGGCCTTGCCCATTCATGATCTCCTGTCTCTCAATACGAAGAATTTTGGAAGCCAAATGTTCAGAAAATAATTTCAGCACCAAATAAGAGACAAACTTGGAAGATCCCGAATTATAATTTAACTGTAATATCAACAGCCTCATTTATATAGGGCAATTCACAACAACAGACCATAAGTCCCTGTAAACATAGAAATTCTTTGTTGCCTAAGACATGTGTAGGAATTGTTCATACTGAACAGATGTCCCCCTCCAAAACAAAGGCAAATCCAAATCCAATCAAAAGCAAATAATTTTGTCTCCTACAATGATGCTGTGAGTATGGAAACAGTATTGGCTTCTTCTGATTGAATACTTTTGCTGACATTAACTCTGATAAAGGTAAATTGTTACTGGGTAAGATCTTTTTATTGTTTTATTGTTTTACATCCAGTCTGAGATGTATGTGAATCTTGAATATGCCAAAATTAACAAATATGCTGCTTCCCATGGCCTACATGTGCTTTGCCTCCGGTGCTGATCTCTCAAGCTTCCTTTGCCCACTTTCTTCTGAACAGTCATCACACCAAGACTTTTCTCTTCCCTGCCCTTTGTACTTCCTGTTCCTTCCACCAAGGATGCTTGCCTACCCTTCTTCATCTGTCAGGCTGATTCTGGTCTGCCTGGCTTCTGCTCAGGTCTCACCTTTCCCAAGAGCGCACTTAACACATGCCTTCATCTAGTTCCTCCACCACATGTGCCTAATGAGTTCCTTTAAAGCGTGCAGCCCAGTCTGTAATTGCCTCTTTTCTGTTTGTTGACCGGTTTATTATCACTCAACCCATTCCAATGTCAGTTCCATGAGCATGTACACCTTTCCGTCTTCCTCACCACAACCTCCTCAGGGCTTAGAAAAATCCTTTATAGGAGGCAGAATGGTACGGAGATTCTGTTAAACCCCTGTGAAACCTATATTCATCCCAGTGCGCAGATACACACAACAGCCATCTGCACTTCTCATTTTTCTGTCTTCTTTGCCTCTTGGACCCTCCTACTTGAGCCTTCCCAGTGCAAAGACTGGCAAACCACAAGTGGAAAAAATCTAGGACAATACAACACAAATATTATCGCTCAAACACCTCAAAGGAGCTTCATGCCCTTTGGTGTTTTAGACCTTTCTCATTTAGGGGACATTCATTAAAGAAAAAACAAAATGAAATTCTTTGTCCTTCAGCTGTGCCATCATGAACTTGAACTGGTGGAAATCAGCATTTTCTTTTCCCTTCAATTTCCTCCACAGAGTTTAAAGTAGTGTCGGTTTCTTATCCTTTCAAATCCAAGGTGACTTATCAACATGGGTAATCAAAAGCATTTCAAAGCAAGGTGGAATTCTTTAAATTCTATCAGACTACTCCTGAAAATAATAATAATAATAATAATAATAATAGAAAAGCTATGTGAATTGCAAAACTGGCTCAAATCAAACAAATACAGTCAATTTTCACAATGTGTGGATTTTGCATTTGCAAATTTAACCGCTCACTAAAATTATTTGCAACCCCCAAATCAATCCTGGCAGCATTGCTTCAGTAAAGCACCAATGGGCAGGGCACTTGCTCAATACACATACTAGCCGGCTGGAGCCCAACAGGGCAACATTCTGCCTTCTTGTTAGCTCTCAGACTATAAAAAGTACCCTGTTTACAGCTTATTTAGTACCAACTTTTCTCCATTTTTATGTGTTCTGTTGGTGATTTTTCTGTTTAAAATGCCAGGCATGGGGGCGCCTGGGTGGCTCAGTCGGTTAAGCGTCTGGCTTCGGTTCAGGTCATGACTTCGCAGTTCGTGAGTTCAAGCCCCTCATCAGGCTGTGTGCTGGAGCCTGCTTTGGATTCTGTGTCTCCCTCTTTCTCCTTCCTTCCCCTGTGTGTGCTCTGTCTCTCTCTCAAAAGTAAATAAACATTAAAAAAATTTTTTTTAATGCCCAAGCATAATGCTGAACATGGTCCCAGGGCAGGTCCCAACTGTCAAATGTTCCTAAGCATAAGAGGTCTGTAATGTGCCTTACTGAGAAATTGGATGTGTTAGATAAACTGTTCAGACATGTATTCAATGTCAGTGGATCAACAATATGTATTAAATAAGGTATCTGAAACAGAAATACACATAAAAAGGTTATGTCTCAATCAGGTTGATGGAAACATTGTGACCGAAGAAACTAACTCTGTATTTCCTTAGGAGCAACGGTTCAGTATTCCCTAATTTGGGATTCACAGCAATTTCCTAGGACATAACTACTGTGAATAATGAGAATCAACCACAGATACTTTTTAAGGAAGAGGGATTAAACTCTTCTGCTGAGTCACATGAGACTAGCAATCTCACTAGAACCTCTATCATCAGTAAGTGTACAAATCAATCTTCTTGATTTTCATCAAGAAAAAAAAAAGAAGTTATTTAGTAAACTGTACTTTCAACCTACCAGTAATATATGACTTCTTCAGTGTACTCTCATTTTCTGAGGCTAGAGATTACCTCCATTATCAACAAGGAAAAGTTGACCACAAAAAATGAAATCCCTATATCTCTAAGCTTTCTTCTTCTGTTAGATATATTTAATATTTTTTCTACTGAGTACTCATATCTGATCATTAGTGATGCATTTGTTAAAACACAGGTGAAGTTTTTTAAAATTTATTTTAATGCATATTTATTTTTGAGAGAGACAGAGACAGAATGAGAGTGGGTTAGGGGCAGAAAGAGAGGGAGACACAGAATCTGAAGCAGGCTCCAGGCTCTGAGCTGTCAGCACAGAGCCTAACACAGGGCTTGAACTCACGAACCGCAAGATTACGACCTGAGCCGAAGTCGGATGCTTAACTGACTGAACCACCCAGTTGCCCCCACAGGTGACGTTTTAACGTGACTGATTTTTAGAATTAAGAACTGAGAAATGAAGCTTATCATGACCATCACATTCAAAATTGAAAAGCCACATACCTAAGATGAAATATCAAAAAGACCAAAAACATTCAACTATGTTGCCAACATAAAGAAAGACCCTTTGAAAAGAATGAGATGGCAAAGATAAAAAATACGAATATACAGGTTTTGTAGAACTGTTGCAAAGAGGAAAGAAAAACAACTTATAATTAAATACAAGAAAGGTAATGACCAAGATCAGTAATGTGAAATGGGCAAGCCAAATATCTATGATTTATGTCATTGCTCACGGTGTCCTGCTCATTCGCTTCCCTCATTTTAATGTGTAATCTTTGTATTGTTTCCAGCATCACTCACAATTATGTGTCTGTTACCCAGGGAAAGAGACATGGTTTCCAAAATGGCACAAAAGCTATATTTTAAATAATCATGCAGAGAGTAGAAAAGGAAAAAGTGAAGATCTGGTTTAGCATTATTTAAGTGCATATAATCATTCAAGACAACCTCGGACTTGGTTAGGTGTTCTACATAGCAAAATGAATGCTTTGTAGTTTATTTTAATTGTATTATACTAGTAAAAATAATCTTTAAAGGTATCGTATGAATAAATTTGAAGGATGGGTTAATTTCAAATGCTTATTTTACATTAAATAAATTCTAAATGAGTAGGAAAAAAGTCACCTTAAAGAGCTATCTAGAGAAAAATAATTAAATGGAGGAGGGAAAATTATCTGAGTAATAGGGCTAAGTGTTTCTCAAATCTTAGGGAAGAATCTGTTTTCAAATAGAGAAACAGATGTGCTGGGGTGCCTGGGTGGCTGAGGTGGGTGGCTAGGTTGGTTAAGCATCTGACTCTTAATTTTTGGCTCAGGTCATGATCTCATGGTTTGTGGGATCCAGCCCTGAGTTAGTCTCTGCATTGACAGCAGGGAGACTGCTTGGGATTCTTTCTCTCCCTCTCTTTCTGCCCATCCCCTGATTCCTCTCTCTCTCTCTCTCTCTCTCTCTCTCTCTCTCTCTCTCTCAAAATAAATAAATACATTTAAAAAAAATAGAGTGCTGAGTAGAATGGAAAAAAAATTTCCATACAGGAATATCACTGAGAAGTTTAAGAGACTAAAGATAAAGAAGAGACTGAAAGTTTCCAGAAAGGAAATAATAAGTACACAAAAAAATAAGAATTAGACTTCTCAACAATATCTGATGACAGAAAATAAGTGTGTAATTCCTTCCAAGTTCTAAGGAAATATGATATTCATCCTAGAAATCAATATCCACCCAATACATACATATATATACACACATGATAAAGTTTTATTTTATTATTTATTATTATGTATTTATTATTATGTTTATAATATTTTTATTATTTATTATTCTCACAAAATTATTTTAAAGGAAATTATAAGTGATAAATAGAAATAGATTTAATGCATATGAAGAAATAAGCCAAGAAACAGAAAGATAAGTGATCAACCACAAAAAAAGTGCCATCCTAGGAAATCAGCTGTACAGGAGGATGAAGAGCAACCAACAAAGATTGCATAAGGAGGATGGAAGGAAGTTTTTGGAAAGACCAGAACCCATGAACTACACACTGGACAACAAGAGCCTACAAATACACTAAAACCATATAACACAAAAGGAACATTAGGAATTTCAAATACCCAATAAAGAAAACAAGCTGTAAAGGGAAAGCACAAAAAGAGCATGGTACTTGGTTCTGCAGTGAAGAATGGTCATGTGGCTATATATAATTATTAAATAATGCTTATCACTTTTTAGCTTCTAGGATAAGCCTACATATAAAGTATATGGATATAGAGTCATCCAATTATACATACAGAGTACAATGTAAATTTTCTCAATCTTGACTCAAAACCATTATCAACTCATAAGGTAGGCAGTTGAAAGGCACCACCACTTGTAAGTGTTGAAATAACAACTGTGGATTCAAACATATTATTATAATTGGAACAGAAAACAATAGAGAAATACACAATTAAGAATATAATTATAATAGTAATTGGAGTTAACCACTAGAAGAAAGACAAAACGGTAAAAGTGTTCATGTCTAGGGAGTGAGACTAGAGATAGGTAAGGAAGGCAGAAACATTGTTTTCATTCTGTCTTTCTATGTTTTCACAAGTTTAAAACATGTACAGATATAAGAGGGGAGGGAGGGGAATTTGAAAACCATCTTCGAAACAATACTTTAGAAAATGAATTGTATACAAATGTGAAAGTGTGAATAATGAAATAGGTTTCCATAGTAGACTTTAGTAATATTCATCAAATAACAGTTTTCAGATTCCGGACACAAGAATGTTTAGTCTGCACTCCCTTAAGTTGTGCGTGGCCATCTGAATAATTTTTTTTTTATTTTTTTAAATCTTTATTTATTTTTGAGAGAGAGAGAGGGAGAGCAGGGGAGGAACAGAGAGAGAGGGAGACGCAGAATTCGAAGCAGGCTCCAGGCTCCCAGCTGTCAGCACAGAGCCTGACACAGGGCTTGAACTCATGAACCGAGATCATGACCCGAGCCAAAGTCAGACGCTCAACCGACTGAGCCACCCCGGCGCCCCCCATCTGAATAATTCTAACCAATGACATGGAAGCTAACATAGCACAGCCCCCATCTGGGCCAAAGCATTTAGTTACTGGATCTTCAATTCCCTGGCCCCATCTTCTCAAGCCATAGTAATCTTGGAAAAATAACTCCTACAAGTCAATGGGAAAAAATACCAAGATGGCGATGAAGGCTGGGCAAAAGATCTTAATAAACAATTTGTGAAAAAAGAACCATAAATGTGTAAGGAACATGAAAAACTTTTTTTAATAAAGAGGATTTTTCTTGCTATCTAATACATAAGGATTTTTTTTTAATGATAGCAATGATATTGTGAGACATTTCATTGATTGTTGATAGGATTATAAATTGGTATGGACTTTCCTTAGTATATATCAGAAATGATTAAATGCTTCAAGGCCTTTGATGCTATAATTATGCTTCAGCATCAGAAATGAGGAAAAATACATATGCAGAAGGATTTTCAACCCCAGCAATATTTTATAATGGATAAAAGAAGGATTCAAACAAAATCTGCAAAATTAGAAAATGATTAAGTAAATTATGGGGATGAATACTATGAAGCTATGAATTTAGGTTTACAAATGTCTCTACTGCCACCCAAGGACATCAAGTATAAAAGCACTGGAAAACAAACACACATAACTACTAACAAGTGATCATTTCTTGGTTAAAAATAGTGATGATATTTTTCTCTTTTAGATTTCTTAATCTGTAACTTGTATAATTAGGAAAAGTTTTTGCATTAATTTTGGAGGGTTTTTTTTATATGAATATAGTTGACACACAATGCTACATTAGCTTCAGGTGCTTGCTCAACATAGTCATTCAGTTTCTCTATACATTATGCTATGTTCACCACAAGTGTAGTTACCCTCCATCACCATACAAAGCTATTACAATATCACTGACTGTATTCTCTATGCTGTGTTTTATTTCCATGATTTATCCATTCCATTAACTGGAGCCCTGTATCTCCTACTCCCCTTCACCCATTTTGCCCATCCCTCCCACCCACCTCCCCTTGGCAACTACCACTTTGTTCTCCGTATTTACAGGTCTTATTCTGTTTTTGTTTATTCATTTGTTTTGTTTTATTTAGAGTTAGATAAGCATGTAAATAAACATGTCCTGAAGTAGATTCACTTCAGAGCTTTGAACATAGAAATAAATAAAAATGAAGAGAAGCAAAGGTAAATATGATTGAGTGCTTTGAAATACAAATTCTCAAAGAAAACGAAAAGTAAATGGAAAGCTAATACAACCTTTGAGGTTTTCAATCAAAACAAAAATTATTATGACATATAATAGCCATTTGGACACAAGTGAAAGTATGGCAAAAGAAAAGCAGAAGTAACTCCTTCAAACACAACAGGGTCTGTGTTCCATGGAGCCTTCTTGAAAAATTTCCCTCTTTAGTCTACCTTCATTCTGCTCCATTATGACTCCAGTACTATATTATGTACACCCTTTAGTGGTACATCACCCATTTTTAGTGAGTGGCATCAAATGGATTTTTCGTATCACTTTCCTCTGCCTTTAGGAGGGAGGGGAAGAAATGAGACTAAGCCAATATTTACAAAATATTTAATTTAAATTTTATTTTAATTTTTTTTTAATATAAATAATTTTTAACACTGTGGTTCTACTGATTTAAGGTGGTTTTTTTTTTCACCCAGGTATAATTTTTCTATTCACCAAAAGATATATTAAAACACAAACAAATGACTAGTGTCTTTCGGAAATTTAATGAAGTACATTTTATAAAATCTTTATCTTGAAAGTGACAATCTTCCCATTTTAATGACCATGGCAAGAAAATGTATTAGAAAATGCATGGCAGGGCCACAGGAAATTCAGAGTTCTACAAAAAGTGGTGATTAAAGATTTATAGCTTTCCCGGATATTTAGCCAAAAATATATGTGCACGTCATATACCATGAGACAAATTGAAAGTATTTATTGATGCAAGTAACAGTTTAGTGTTTTATTTAGCATTCCAGTTTAATAATATTTATATCATGAATAGCTTGATATTTGGCTTTAGAAAGCCCATAAAACTAGTTCTTATGACAAACTGAGGATGAAACTATATATTAGTTAATAAAACCATGAGGATATGAGTTCCTTTACCTTTCTTCATTGCGTGTCAATTGCAGTCTTTGGTTTTAATATTCTATTTGTGAACACATATGGATTGTTACACTGAATTAACTTCAAAGTGATACTCAAAAGCCAAGTCATAGTCATAACGCATTACTTAAACCTTGATATAGGTAAAGAAATATGTAAAACTAGCAGTCCATTTAAGGGATATTAGAGCTGTGACACAAGCCAAAAAACATAACAAAATCCTTTATTTATCCCTCTGGGCTCAGTTAATGTTCAAAATCTGACATCCTCTTTTATTGATCTGAGACCCAGTGACACAAAAGCACAATTTATAAGAAAAGCACTGTTCAGGAAATAAGTGCCTTGCATTACTTTACATTCCTTTGTCTGTAATAGAGTTTTAATCTTGTTTATTTCATTTTCTGGGTAAATTCCCTGTTCATTTTTAACTCCCCAAAGAACTATTTACTCAAGAAGAAAATCTGATAGCATTTCAAAACAAAGAAAAAAATGTATTCTTTTAGTATATGTTGTGATAATTGGCTAACCTTATAAAGGAAAAACTAAAGCTAGATCATTACTTGAGCGTTTATATCAAACAAATCCAGATGAATCAAAGATTTATTCTGAATCATGAAACCAAAATAGGATGGATACTAATTTTAAAAATGAGCAGTTGTTTTCCTTTAAATAACTTTGAGTGGGAAAAGTCTTGCTGAGCAAGGCATAAAAATCCTGAACAATTTCTAAATTTGACTAAAATATAACAGTAGTGTATTCTTAAAAATCATGAACTGAAATCTTGATTCTGAAAAATCATACACAGGTTAAAAGAAAAACAAAAATAGACACAAAATCAACAAAGTATATGGATACTTTAATATATATAATATAATATATATATATGTATATATATGTCCATAAGTAATAGAGAACCATAAGTAATAAGTAATAAGTAATAGAGAACCATAACCCAATAGAAAACTGGGCACCAGGTTATGAATAGGTGCATAAGCACCCACACACACACAGATACACACATGCAGAAATGCAAATAATAATGTTAAGAAGCTTTTAGAGTTAGTGAAAAGTTATTATTATAAATTTAAGCAATTAAACACCAGTGGCAAAGCTTTGAAAATTTTAATAACATAGGGGTAGGGAGGGAAAATAAGATAAAAACAGAGAGGGAGGAAAACCATAAAGAGACTCTTCAGTACAGAGAACAAATTGAGGGTTGCTGGATGGAGGGATGGGTTAAATGGGTGGTGGACATTAAGGAGGGCACTCTTCGGGATGAACGCTGGGTGTCACATGTAAGAGATGAATCACTGGGTCCTAGTCCTAAAGCCAAAACTACACTGTATGTTAACTAACTTGAAGAGAAATTAATTTAAAAAAATTAATATTGTACACTACCAATAAGATTGGGAAAAAACAGGCATACCATACACTCTAAGTAGGACTGTAAATTGTTATACCTTTTTTGGACATGTAGCATAATTTTAAATGCAAACACCTTTTGACTCAGTTAATCCATTCACAGAAATCTATTCTGCAAATTCATTTGCACATGATATTAAAACAGATAGGAAAAAATAGAAAAAAATCACCAACAAAAGACAGAGCTAAATAACAAGGGAATATTATACAGTGACTACAAAGGAAAAGGAAAATGTGCAGATAAAAGAAGCACTTCAATTTTTGTTAAGTTGGAAACAATCAAGATACAGACAGCATAGTGCATATGTCATACTGGAATTTCCGGAAACCATGAAGGTGATAATCTGAAAGAAGTGGAATTGGGGAAGGGAAAAAAGACTCCATATTTATTATATTCCCTTTTGTAGTGTTCATAAAATTACCATATGGATGGCTCAGTAGGCTGAAGGTCAGACAGCTCAGGTCATGATCTCAGGGTTCATGAGTTTGAGCCCCACATCAGGCTCGCTGCTGTCAGCACAGAGCTTATTTCAGATCTTCTGACTCCCTCTCTCTCTGCCCCTCCCCTGCTCAAGTTCCCTCTCTCAAAAATAAATAAATATTTTCTTTTAAATTACCAAATACAAGAGTTACTTTCATCAGAATTTTTAAACCTCAAAAATAAAGACCATAAGAATCTATATTCTAATTTTCTCCATGTTTTAAGTCATTCACAGTACCAAAATATTATTATTCACAAATATTTTAATTATTTGATATTTTTTCTTTTCATTAAAAACATCTTTTTTTTTTTTTTTTTAGAGAGAGAGAGACAGTGAGCAGGGATGAGGGGCAAAGGAAGAGAGAGAGACAATCCCAAGCAGGCTCCATGCTCAGTGTGGAGCTCAACATCGGGCTTGATCCCAACACCCTGGGGTCATGACCAAAGCCAAAATCAAGAGTTGGATGCTCAGCCAACTGAGCTACCCAGGTGCCCCAATCCTACATCAGTTTTTTTAGACAATCACAATTTTCCACATGAAATTCTCAAACTACTACAATAATCAAAGTTTAGATTACATAAAATCTGTCTTAACATTACAAGAGAACTACCAATGTGTTAGTTCAAATTACAGTAACATTTGTAACTACTTCATAAAACCTACTATTGTAAAAATTGTAACTTATTTCTTCATAATAAGTTAAAATAGTATTTACAACAATTACATAATATAGCCCACATCTAATTAATTTATAAAAAGACTACCCAGCAATTTCCATAGTCTATACCAGTTCAAACTGAACTTAAAAGCTTTTGGCAGAGAGGGGAAAAAAAAAGTCATGCAAAATAAAATAAAAATTATCATTTCCAAATATGATTCAAAAATGAAAACTATTTTTGACAGATCTTCAATTCACATTACAGTTACTATCACTGGTTCTTCATTGGACCACCCAGTTTTCAACAATATTCTAAATCCGATATAAGATAATTATTTTTCAGCTTCCATCAAGACAATTTTATGTTTTCCTCACAATTTCTGGAATTACCATTTCCAGCCTTAAGACACTTTGATTCAAATCTACTCCCAAGGCACAGAATAATATTTATAAATGACCTAGAAACCATTACTACACTACACACACTAACATAATAAGAAAATCACCTAGCTGACCTAGATAAACTACTACCTTTGCCATAAAAAAAGAAGATTTGGGACCCATGAATAATTTCCAATACAGAAACCTTATCTTTCTCTGTCATCTCAGAGATCATCAAGAAATTGGCATAGAACAGGTATCTACTAAAAGTTTGAGGAAAGAGGTAAAGAAAGAAGAAAATCCTGATATAAGTTTTGATGTATACTAACAAGGTAGACATAAGTATTTTGAAGATACACACTTGACTTTTACCCAGTGCATTCTACCTCACGTCCAAATCAAAAGTTATCAATGTAACTTTATCCTGTAAATACATGGATTTGCTTAAAAGAATACTTTTGACCCAAGTTCTTACTATACTACATGAAAGAGTTCACATGCTGCTAACTGCAATATGAGGCAGCACTGGATTAATGGAAGTCAACACAATATGAGGTAGTGAATAATTTATGAACTATGAAGAACTTTAGCTCATTCACAGATTTCCTTATTTTTACTTATTGTCAGTGGTTACATCTCCTTAGAAAGTGTCTCTCCATTCTCCAAAGTAAGTATGCTCTAGACAAGTAATTATTTGAGAGGATTTCAAATCTCTGACCTTTACAACAGAATAGGAAAAGGCAAAAAGAGCCTCCCTTATTCATGCTGAGGAAGGAACTTTAAGGAAGATGACACGGGGCCAACCAACCAGCAGCAAGATGCAGACAACTGGTCCACCAGGGAAGACGTCACAGTGAACATGTCCTATGTTTAATGTCACACATAGGAAACATCTACCATCATTGTTTACTTGCTCAAATATATTGATAAAAGTGGTAACTGAATAGAATCAAATATTCACAATTAACAATGCTAACCAGAATCTACATTTTTGTTAACTTATTCATAATTTTCAGTTCTTTCTGTTTATCTGTTGAATTCTGCAGAGAGGGTTTGTGGACCAAGAGCACACTAAATTCTTGTAAGACGTGTATATTCACCAGTTTCCTAAAGATGATAAGAAAATAAAACCCTAGCCTCTAATATTAGTTGGAGTGGTCATATTAAAGAAGCTTATTAATTTGAAAATTACCTAGAGAGCTACATTAGCCCTCCTTACCTGCTTTCCCCTCCACGCATCTAAAAGTATAGAGTCAAGTACATGTGACTAATGTACACTAACAGGGGTAGAAATTACTAAAATTAGCAACATTAATCACTACATTATATGGGGCAACTCTTATCATTGAAATCTGACAATTATATTATGAGGCAGGTATTACAGTGACTGTCATTTTACAGAGGCAAACACAGGCTTAGAAAGCGTGGCTGATACATACAGAGTCACATAACTGATAAATGTTGGAACCGTAACTTCGAACCATGTCTGCTCATTTTAATAGACTGGTGGCATTGCCATCTAGGATGGGGGAGAAGCTCTGACCTAGGAAGTAGCAGGCTTCTCCAGGCAAGAGCTCCTCCACAAATCTGCAGTAGCTTAATTCACTCAAGTTTCTGTTTTCTCATCTGAAAATCAGTATAATAATTCCATTTAGCCTATAAACTTTACAGAGCTACCTACAGGAAAGGCCAAATGGATGTGAAAGTGTTTCGCAAAGATGAAAGCTATATATAAATGTAAAACTATCAAATACGTAAGCTCTCTGAAGGAAAGAATTTTATTCTCCTCCATTGCTCTGAGCATGCTGTTTAGTTCAAAGTAAAGGGCTAGGATACAGAAAGGAAGAGAAAATTCAGATCATTTGTGACAAACTAATCAAGGCATTTATTTTCTCATTTAAACCCCCAATAATATTATCAGGCATGATGAGGAAACAGCCTCATGCAACAAAGAGGGAAAAAAAAAACCTTTGCATCATAAAGCTACTGAGCGTATTCAAACTCATTTTTGCTGAATGCAAAGCCTGGTCTCTTGACTGCTTTTCACTTAAATAAATATAATTTAATTAAAGAAGTAAAATAAAACATTAGGAATCTATAATGTGTACAGTTCAAAAAGATATCACACTACATCTTCATTATGAGCTTGAAAGATCTACCAGGAATAAGATGATTCAAAATTGTTGCCATCCTAAATGTTAGTGATATGTGACAAAGGGAAAGATGTAATACCACTCGAATTTCAGCACCTCAGTCTTTAAAAATCATTTTCATAATTTAGTGCACCAAGCAAAACTTTAAGAGGCTTTATGGCTTATTTTGCTGGTCTTTTCTTTGCCACCGAACAACATATGCCCTGCCCTGGTATATAAACAGTAGAAAAAGATTCCAACAAGAAACTAGAAATGCATTTTTCTTTATCCCACTCCCCCTCTTAAAGCAATGCATATAAAAACTACCTAAAGATCCTAACATAGGAAGTAATAATAAAAGTTTGCCAATTTTCACGTACTTAGTGCCAAACACAGTACGCAGCGTTTTAGGTCTATTGTGTATCCTCAAAACAGTCCTCTAATGGATGATTCCCTTTCACAAAGGTGGAAACTGAAACTTACCTAGATTACACTTGTCTAATGCCACACACCTAACAAGCAGACTAGAATTTGATTCCAAGTTCAGACTCCTAACCGATGCTACTCTGTCTCTCATGATATCAAGGCTGTAAAGAATCAAAGGTTTTTTGTTTTTTTTTTTTCTGTTTGTTTTTATTTTCACAGGCAAAGCATTAAGATGACAATCGCTGACTCTCTGTGTTCTGAGTATAAAGATGAGGATTTATAGTCTTTCCCATCAAAGAACTAAAACTATATAGTTCCTTGATATTCCCTGTGCATTGTTGCCTTTGTTCCTAGAATTTCCTGTCCACATGTCAATTAGTAATAACACCATAAATTTGTAAAGACTAGAAAGCTGTTAAAATAAATAAAGCTGTAAGTTGTGAAACTGCTTGGGACTTACAAAGCTCAACGTCTCCCTTTCATACAGAAACTAAGAACAAGATTGAAACTTTTCAATTCCTGACAAATACAAGACACAAATAAAGAAAATCATGACATAAGTTGAAATGTATCTTTTAAGAAAGACTAGCAAAGCACAGACCTTTCCTACCACTCCTAAAGATCGCTTCCAGAACTTTCTTTGCCAAAGGATTGCTATGAGAGATGCTTTTCTCCCTCCCTCTCTCTCTCTCTCTCTCTCTCTCTTTAGGAAGTCCCTCTGCCCACTCTAGAGTTTTAGGAGCTATTTCTGTGGTAGCTGGATCATTGAAAACAGACAGCCCCATTAAATATCTATAACCCACAATAAATACCTTACATGAAGCCTTTGAAGAATAAGTTAAAAAATGTTCCAAATTACCATCACTAAAATACATATGACAATATTTTTAAATATGTTTTAAACCAAATATATATATTTAATATATATATATATATATATATTAAAATAAATATATTTTAAACCAAACTGATCATCCTACACCTTATAACCCTTATTCTTCAGATGGAAATTATTCATTGTGTTCTGCATTTCTGTGCCAAAATGTTCTTCAAGAATTTTTACATAATTAGCTTCAATGACAAAAATTATATATGGCTTGAGAATTATCATTAACTTCATTGCATATTCTTCTAAGACATGCTAATATATTTTTAAATATATCTGGGATTGTGACAATATTATTTAGATGTTAAAGAACTAGAATGTAGCATTACCAGATAACTTAAACTAAAAGACAAATTTTTTCTGTGTTCTACTGATAAGCACTGCTACCATTTATCAAGCAGTTTTCAGTTGCCACAATGTCTCAGCTACCACAAGCAGGCGGTAAAGTTTATCATGACTCGGTGCATGCCCTTCCTAAATTCAAAATCTAGTAATATGCTCCACATTATATATTCTTATCTATACTGTTTCCCAAAACTTTTCAGTCAGTATTTTATCTCAGAATTACCAAAGGCAAATCTCTTCACCAGCTCAGAAGGATACAAAGCCTGAAATTGGTGTTGGGCACAAAAGGATGCATAATGCCTCTTTTCCTTCTTGACTCCCTCTGGAAGTCTGGAAATAGTTTCTATTTGTCAAAAGTAATATTATGATAAGAATTCACTGTTTTGTAGTAATTCAATGCCATTGTAGATGAAGATTGACAACGGATGTGCAATTCGGGGACTCCATGACAAAGAGAAGCTTAAAAAACAGAATCTCTAGTTCCAAATTTCCACTGTCCCGCCTAGTACATCAAGTTATACTGCCTCTTGGAGTTTCTCCTGCTTTTCCATGGCCCTCTTCCCACACTTTAAGAAATCTGGCAATTTCGATCTGCAAAAAAGAAAAGTCAATACTTTCCCCTTGACTGAAGATGCTTATTTTAAAATAGATATTTCATTCTATCCTTTTAGCCTTGCATAAGAAATATATATATATACACACACACACATATATATATACATACATACATATATATACATATATACATATATATACATACATACATATATATACATATATACATATATATACATACATACATATATATACATACATACATATATATACATACATATATATATGTATGTATGTATATATATGTATGTATATATATATAAAATCAAATTGCTGACATCCTTAACTGCAATGGACTGACTACCGATGCTAGGGAATTGTACAATGAAAACTAAATCTGAAAGAGAACAAGATTGTAATGTAAAGGCTTAATATCAGCTGCCAAGGCTTACGGGCTGAGGAAATCTTTTCCTTTTTTTTTTTTTTTAATGTTCATTTACGTATTTTGAGAGAGAGAGCACAAACACTCTGGAAAGCATGCTAGCATGGGAGGGGCAGGGGGAGAGAGAGAGAGAGAGAGAGAGACAAAGAGAGAGAATCCCAAGCAGGCTCTGCACTGCCAGCATCGAGCCAGACATGGGGTTCGAGCTCAAGAACGGTGAGACCATGACCTGAGCTGAAACCAAATGTCAGACGCTTAACCGACTGAGCCATGCAGGCACCCTGAAAATCTTTTTTCTTTTTATCAAGTTATGTAACTTGAGTTTCAATTAATTTATGCTGAAGTTAGAAATGATTGACTACGGCCATAATCTCTTACAAGGATGAGGAATCGGGTAACACTTCACTATATTTTAATAATAAGCAGAGGGTATAGTCGGATTAGAACAAATAGGTTTGGGAGATAACAGGGTTTCTCCTGTTTCCTTAACCATATTTCTATCATTTCCACCAGTATAATTGGGTATTTATAAAGATAAGACAAAATGTATTTGCCTTGAAGGATTATCTTCTGAGGTTAACTGAAATTCAATCACAGTGTAAGTATCAGAGGACCATAAAACAAGTGAATACCACAATATTTATCGATTAAAATTAATTGTACATGAAAGGCTAATAAGTGCCATAGAAATACGATGGCATATTCAAAACATTTTGGATGTACTTAAATGTAGGCACTCAACTCAACCCAGTTTGTGCTCATATTTTAATTACTGAAATAGGAAAAAACAGAGGAATTAACAAACTCATAAATGAAATACATAAAACTATACAGTAAAATTTTTTCAAAGAATCTAAATAGTAAAACTATGAGGGGTGTATATGTGATTTATTTGAGAAACACGAAAAAATACAAAAATTAAAACAATCTAAGAAACTACCTCCTCATAAATTCCCTTCCTATAATTAACCCTGTTATCTCCCAACCTATTTGTTCTAATCACTTGAAGACACTTACAAATGTCAAGGTTCTCAATTTTAAAACTGTCTTTGACCTTAAGCTAAAAATCAGTAGTAAGTATTTTAAATGATTTTTTAAAAATGGTAATTAATGTACAAAAACTAAAAGTCTAGAATGACAAGTTGAGGGACTTTTGCTGAAGCAAATTACCCACAGAATGAAAACAGGACAAAGCTAAATTACTGGAAAATAAATCTTTAAGGTAAAAGGTTGAAACAAAAAACAAACAAAAACAAACAAAGGCATGCATATAAAAAATTGTACGCATTTGTGCAAATATTAGAGCAACTAGTCCACAACAAGACACTGTGTCCATCAACTCCTCATTCTCAGATATCCTCTAATTAAAAGAAAAAAAATTGCATTTTGGTACTTTTTTTTAAATTTGCACTAAAAGACTAACATAGAAAATTGTGGTATAAACTATTATGGGGGCAGGGGGAGACTAAGACAATTTTGTGGCCATTCAAGGATTATGTATAGTCACGCTTTGTGGAAAATCCAAAATTAAAATGGAAGCCGGGGACACCCATAAGTGTCAGTACCCTTGTAATGGAGTCTTGCATTCTGACCACCACCAACATGGCTTTGGCATCATCCTAACAGCATTTGTAAATCCTCTTTAAAGTGTGTATTCTACTTATCTTCAGCAAATCATTTTTTTTTAAATTTTTTTTAATTTTTTTGAAGGAGAGAGACAGAGACACAGAGCAAGTGGAGATGGGGCAGAGAGGGAGACACAGAATCCGAAGCAAGCTCCAGGCTCTGAGCTGTCAGCACAGAGCCTGATGTGGGGCCTGCACAGGAGCCATGAGGTCATGACCTGAGCCAAAGTCAGCCGTTCAACCAACTGAGCCACCCAGGCGTCCCTTCAGCAAATCATTTAATATATAGCAATGTACCTTAAGGAATAAAGATGATAACACTGAACATATGCAGCCTGTAGGTGGAAATGAAAAATATATTACACCTCTATCTAAATAGGATATGAGGCAGTCACCAAGTAAATTGTTTCTTTTGAAATCAAAATGAAGAGGAAAAGCAAAATTCTGACTTTAGAAAGTATAATTCTATAATAAGAAAATCTCCTATAATATTAAATGTGTTTAATAGATAAACAATCATTAAGTCGCTCAATGTACTAGGAACGGGGACAGGGTTTGTGAAGGATAGAAAGACAAAAAAGCCATGATCCTGCCTCCTTTAAGAAGGCCACATTCTCATTCCCCATGTTAATTTTTACATGATTTCATTCTATAAATTAAAATTATCAAAAATGATAAAATAAATTGAACAGTACTGACAAATAATAGGTGTCAAACTCCTAACCAACACCATTGTAAGAACCACATTCATCTCTTTTTTTCCCCCCAAATTAGTAAAATCTGCTTTGAAAAACATTTTGATGTATGAAATTTTTTAAATTGGGGGAGATTTTCAAATTTTAACGCTGAATTCAACAACTAATTATCTTATCGTACTGAAAAGACCTAGTCATATAAGAAGTTTGTCAATTAGTTATTCAAATCACTAGAGAAAAATCTCAGAAATTTTTACTGAAAATTACCATAATAAAAAAGCTAACATTTTAAACACATCTAAGGAACCTTCAGTAGGATCCAGTTGGAAAAGAAAAAGAAAAGGAAATATAATTTACCCAGTGGCCATTACCAATCCCAATAAAACATTTAAATCTAAGACAAGATTTTAACTCTGTAATGCATCCTTTGTTCACTTGAAACAAAAATCTCTATTTAAATTTAAATGTTATTTTCTATAATGGCATTTGCTTTGCAAATTAAGTATTTCCATTGACTTTTTTTAAAAAGAGAGAAGGAGAAAGAGGAAGAGAGGAAGAAGGAAAAAATATACTCTCTGAAAACTCTATACAACAAAACATGCTGGACTAATTAGGAAACAATTGCTCTTTTCAGACTTCCTTAAAATTCGGGGGGCTCTAGGAAGTTGAAAAGTCTGTACAGTGCTATTGGAAGAGATTATGAGAGGATCCGAGGTCTGAGCATGAATCAGCATTCTATTGTCATAATGTCACAGTGCAATGACCTTATCACTTTAAAGGCTTGATGTGAAACGGAAATGCTCCATACTTCTTGAGTCAGCAGGCTGAAGCCTGCAAGACCTCAAAAAGGAAAAAGCACAGGAATAAGTTTTCTTTAACATCAAGCTTCTAAGTTTCATACAGTATTTTCATTTAAATATTTAACATCTCTAATCCCAAAATAGAATGTTTCAACTGATGCCATTCTTTCTCTGATTGTATAGTGTAGTATAGTGCAGTATAATGTATCATTTTCTTGAAATTCTCTTGTGATAAGTAAAGTATGTAAGTTTAACTACAAAAAAACCAAACAAACAAACAAACAACTAATGTCAAATTAGTTATTCTTACATATAAAGACCTATGTCTTTCTTTGTAACCTTCAATTGATTATAACAATATTTACAACACCAGGTTGTAAGGTATTGTGTTCTGGTACATGTGTCCCAGTTTTCTTCACACCATGAATTCTAATCTTTGCTTAATAGCATCCAAGTTGGTTCTAATTTTACAAAATGTTTGCATATGTTGATAACTCCAGTTTTAGTAATTCCCTCAATAAAAATGGCAAGACATGATAACCCAGCCCATCTATAACCACTTATAATCTATAACTATACATAAACACACACACACACACACACACACACACACACACACATATACATACATACATACATACATACATACAATCACATTCCAGCAAATTGTAATAAAGATTTAGCAAACATTAATTAATTTTATGAACACAGATACACAATTTTAATAATTCACAACTAAAATTCAATGATAAGAAATATACCTCAAAAATGATATCTGCAGAATCAAGGTTTAAAAGCTGAAAAAAAATACACATTTACAATTCTCTCTCTTTTAAGAGCATTTACAGTCAATGTTGTCCATGGATGCCTTTAGTGATCATTTATTATTATTATTATTATTATTAGTCAATTTTACAAGGATATTTAAGATAATCTATGCAAACTCAAAGACAATTGTTTTTAAAGGGCATTGTGAATTATTTTTCAAACAGCATTTTAAGTGAAGTTTTCAAAGTGGATGCATTTATAGATTTTTTTTCAATTTCTCTAAATAAATCTGTTTACAATGTTTCAAAAGGTATTTAGTGTGCGCAACAGTTTTATGAAAGAACAATATTTTCTCCAACATCCCCATCTGCTGGCTTAGAGAAAAAGTAGATTTGTATCTGTTATTTCTTTACATATTTTTATAATTTATTTTATGGAATTGAAATATAAAATTATTGAATTATTTTAAAATAGACTAATAGCAATTTGTCAAAGTCATCCATGAAAAGAAATAGCAAGGAAAGATTTTGAAGAGGAAACTTAATCCTTAAAAGTTTTCATTCTAAAGCCCTATGGGATCAAATTCTCATGTTTATAGCTGCTTTAGACCGTTTTACTTTAAAGAAATTTTAGGAATGAGCACAGTATTAGGTTGTTAAATTTTTTGATAGTGTAAGAATATTTAGTATTTTCCTAATATTTGCTGTTTTGTTAAACTATATAAAATAAGTGGTGTGTACACATATGCCCAAGTCAGATTTATTATTTTACAAAAATTTTCAGTTACTGTAATACATTGCTTTTGTGTAAGGACTATTAGAATATCTTCATATCCTCACACTAAGGTTCTTAGACAAGACCACAGTGGCCTGTGCACACTAAAGGCATCAAGGTCTACAAGACTTTGAAAACTATTTAAAAGAGCATAGAAGAAAAATGTTAGAAGAAGAAATGAATTTCTATGAGAAAAATATTCATTTATTCCCTGACAACGAGAAGGAACTCAATATATATTGAAAAAAGGAAGGGAGGGATTGGAGAGGGAGGAAAGAAAGAAAGAGGGAAAGAAGGAAAGGAAAGAAAGAGGGAGGGAAGGAAGGGAGGAAGGGAGGGAAAAAGGGAGGAATTCTTGAGGTCCCTCACTAGTCTGAACTATTGAACACATCAGATGCTAGTCTTTTTTTTTTTTTTTCCAGTTTTATGGTTTGTATTTTCTGAGAGTAAAGGTTTAGGTTTTAACAGTTTTCAGGAAAAAAAACCTCTCAGTACTATTTCTAGCTAAGAAGAAAGAGAAGGAGAAAAGAAAAGGGGGTGGGAGGAGGGGGAGAGACAGAGCAAAAGAAAGAATTGGAAATCTGTCTTTATTTCCTCAGGTACTGATGGCAACAAATGGGAATAAACAGGTACTTTCCTTATCTCACCGTGACTGTGAAAGAGGAAGATGTGGGAGTTCAGTGCCCTGCACAGTCCTTTTACCCAGCTCACAAAATAATGACTTCATTTCATTTGCATAACTTTAACCCAGTTGGTGGATCTTGCTGGATCCTTAAATCAATGTCAACCTACACATTCCAAATAAGTGCCTTCATCTCAGGAATAAAATTAAATGAGTAAATGAATTTCTTTTATGTTACGAAGTTATAAAACTCCACTTTCTTAATATAGAAATTTAACTCTGAGAATCTTACAATTTAAGTAGGTAAAACAAGAAGCTACTGTATGAACATTGATTGATGACACCTATTTTAATAATGGAGTTAAAAAGTAGAATTCCTTACATTTCTGGAGGAAATGAGAGAAAGTCATTTTGGTTTTAGCTATCAACATATTTGATGTTGCCTTCCACTTCATAGTGAAGGATCGTGGACTCCCCTGACAGAAAACGCAAGCCAACAAAGGCTAAGCATTGGAGACAAACCTGGAGCAGGATTTAAATGATCAAGACGGATCTTGACAAATTTGATATTCAAGATTTCCATTCAGTTCTTGACTGCTGACTTCATGACTGTAGTTTACATGAGCATAAAAGAGTTACACTGATTTTACATGTTCTATTGCCCTTGGCAAAACGAAAAGAAATGAAGGACACAAATGCTCCATTTCTTGTTACAATCTCTAGATTGTGAAATTCCTAAGGGAATGAAGAAAGCGAGTCACAAAAATGTTATTTGCTCAATGAGTCAATGTCAACTCCAGAAAATTCTATCCAATGGGTCTCCTTTGTATAACAGTCCCTTACTAGTTCTCTTTAGCAATCAGTAAGATTACTTATAACATGGGAGTAGTACATGCCAAACTTGAAAAGACATTCAGTTCTTCACCATGATTTGTTTTAGTGTCTTAGAATAATAATCCATGGATGAATAATTTGGGGATCTGGAGACATGCATTTTTATTTCAGCTTCATTTTCTGAGAAAAAAAATCTGTGCAAAATGACGATTTGATCTTCCCAGTTTCTCAGAAGTGTGGTCAAACAAATTGTTTGTGTGTGTATGTATGTGTTTTCAATGAAAATCATGTGCCATGGATGTATTCATTCTGTGGAAATTCATGGAGTTATATATGTATTTAATACACATTTTCTGTCTGCATATCTTATTCCAATACAATTTATATTAAAAATAAATCTATTCAAAAATATTGAGACTGAGGACCTAAACTAGTTATAACCTAAACCAAAAGTAATCTTTAATCTTTACAAAGACCCAACAGTCATTCAATATCTCTTAGAAGCAAGGAATATTCATTTTGTTCAGTGGACATATCTGTCATCTTCTTACTCTGGCCCTCTCACTATTTTCACCAATGAGTGAACTTCTCAAACACTGACCATTTTTCAAAGTGTACCTGTCAATTACTTTCACCCTGTATTAAAAATCTACATACTTCCAATAATCATAGTCCTTAGTTTCATTACTTTTCAAAGCATTTTCACACTAGTATACAATTACATACTGTTAGATACTTAGCACAGGCGCGTGTTGAACTCTTAATTCAGGAAAAGAAAAATAGAAACTTGATATCAAAACAAATAACCTAAATCCGGTATGTCAATAGGTCAAATATAAAAACCTTCAACAATTAAACTACAACAGTTTCTTTGTTTTTGTATATGTACTAAAATTGTTCCAAATATTCCTAATATTCTTCCACTGAGTTTTTTTAAAGCTGTAAATCTACTTTAAGACTCTCTCTCTCTTCCTCACCCCTCACCCCCACCTTTAGTTTCTTTTCTCACTTGGTTCATATATATATATATATGAATATATATATATATGAATATATATATGAATATATATATATTCATATATATATTCATATATATATTCATATATATATATATATGGCACTGAAAACTTCTTAAATAGGCTGTTTATAAACAATTGGATTGTAGACACCTAACATAACCACAATAATGCCCCTGTTCTACCAGTAAAGGAAAACTGTTCCATTCCTTCATCCGCATGATGGTAGTTTCAAAATGAGTTGATGATGTTCCTGATATACCATAATCAAGCTAACCCATCGACTCTATGATTAATGCTCAGTATGGGGAATTGAGTTGGCAACCAGTTTGTCTAATGTGGGAACGCTGCAGTTGGGCTTTTTCTGGGGTAATTTTCCGCTAGCTCCTTTACACTGTCGCCAAAGTGGAAGGTGAGCCATCTGCAACCCACCCCTCCAAACTGCTAACTATGAAATAAAAACCGAGAACATTAAGGCAGGAAAGACTCTCCCAAGCCGGTTGGCAGGAAATGATGGCAGCTGCTGGGAAGGGGGCAGGAAGGTACAGTGGCGCCGGCTGCACTGCCCACGCCGTCGCAGGGGTGGGAGCGCCAGGACAGGAGCCCGCGAACCCTTCCACTGAACCTTTTGGAGACTTAATTGCTTGGGTTCTGTCACTCTGTCCGAAGCCTTGGCAGAGCTTCATCGCCTGTCCCGGAACCCCGCGCGGAGTGCTAGAGCTAATATGGATAACTGCAAAGACTAAAATGGCTGATCAGCCACTTCTTCAGATTCCCAAACTCGGCCGGCTCCAACTGCTTTCAGGTCCTTCAGCTCTTGCTGCCTTTGCTGGAGCCCCGCTACCTAAGAACAAAGCGCACCCGGCCGGCGAGCTGACCGCGGCGCCCACGTTAGAATCGCCCCCTTCAACTTAGGCTCAAGCTGAACAGAGCAACGAGAGATTGACAGCGCTCCCCCTCCACCCCTACCCGACCCGGCCGGGCCCTGGGCCTGCGTCAGCCTCCGCTCCTCGCCGAGCCTCGCCGCGCCCCTCGGGTGGGCGTTACGTAACAGCCCCGAACCCAACTCCAGAACCATTTTAACAACTTGTCCCGTCGAGGTGGGTAATATGGGGCTTCAGGGGTCCAGACGATGAATCCGTCCTGGGCCTTTGGATTTAAATCCAGGGCCAGGAGAGGAGCGCAGCTGCCGGGGCAGGCGTCGGGGCTCAGCAGTCCCCGTGGGATCTATCCAGCAGCCCGACAGCGCGCCCAGGGAAACAGCGTGTTCCCTGTGGTCAGGGTACCAGGCGCGCAAGGTGGGGGGAGGGGGGAGGCGGAGGGACAGGGAGGGCTTTTCTTGAAACACCCAAGACTAGAACCCCCCGAACCTAAGGGAGCTCCCTCCAGCTCCAATCACCACTCCACTTCCCTAGTGCGCACACTTTTCAATGCCTTTCGGTCCCTCTTCAGCGCCCCCCACACACACACACCGCCAGCGGGGGTCCCCGAGATTGCAGCCACTTTCTCCCTACGCCGTCACACGCACGCGCGTGTGCAGTCACTCACACCCACACACTGACACACTGAAACACACACGCCACATTCACACTCGCGGGCGCTCCGCGTGCGGCATCCAAAAGACATGAATATTCATTACTTACAAGCATTGGTGACTGCGAAGCTGTTTGCTACCTCCAAATTGTCGATGTGGGGAGTCAGTCTGAACTCCGAAGTGGAAAACTGAACCATCCCTACCCGAAATGCACTGTATTCCTGATCGGCGCCCCTGGGAAATAGCCCCCCTGCAAAGAACAAACACCAAGCAGAAGAACAGTGTCAGTGCCAGAGAAGGAAAGGAGGGGAGCCCGCTAGCGCCCAACAGCCCAGGAGTCTCTTATTCAGCTAATAGGCCGGATAAACACATCAACGGACTCGGGCAGCGGGGAGCTGATCGTCCAAATGGTAGTTAAAGGGTCAAGGCACAGATGAGAGTCTGAGGGCAAGGTAGGTGGCCAGAAACATTAGCCTTTCCTGATAATCACAAGGTTTGCATTCAGACCCTCTAGAGAATCTGACCAAACAGGAAAATGTTGTTTAAGGCAGAATTAATAAAATTTGGAGATCAGAAATGAGAACACCTTTTCCTCTTTTGCACCAAAGCCAATATACATGCTAAGAAAAATATGTATATTCTAGGCAGTTTAAATCTGGAATGCAGTCAAGGTATGACATAAGTCTACATGACATGAATTAATTTGTCCACTGTGAACAAAGATTACCACCAAATTATGCACAATTCAAAAGCAGAGCACAAAGGGTACCTACCTATCTGTATGCTGTTAGAAGAGACACCAAAAATCAGTCCCCATAAAACAGGAGAAAGGAGGGCAGATATATGCATAATCTTTTGCATTTCCAAGAAAAGTAGAGCATCCACAAAATACCCCCCTTTTTTTTTTCCTTTTCCTCCTCTTCCTTCTTTGGCGGTTTTCCTCAGCAAATTAGATCCTCTGCATTTTGAGACAGCAATTTAGCACCAAGCTGCTAAAAACGTGAAGTGGAGGCAGAAGGATTCCTATTTCCCAGGTCCTGCTGGTGGCTGCTGATGCCCTGCGCCCTGTCCCTGCTTCCGAAGTCCGGAGGACTGGCTGGATGCAGTTTTCAGCGGAGCTGCCGCTGTGGTTCCAGTGCCTTAGAATATTCAGCACCCTCCCATGCACTCACACACACTCACCCTCTCTCGCGCTCTCTTCTCCCTCTCCCCTCTGTCTCACACACGCGCGCGCGCGCGCGCGCACACACACACACACACACACACAGACACACACATATACACACACACACACACACACACACACACGCAAGTCACAGAGGAGCAGGCAGCCCCGGGCGCGCGTGCGCGACTCGCGGCAGGCGGCTGGCGCGCGCGTCCCACCCCTCCCCCGCACCCCGCACCCCGCACTGCCCTGGCAGCGTCGCGTGCGCCGAGCTGAGAAAGCGCGGCTCAGAGCCGGGCCGCCACGATCCCTGGGCTAGACCTCGGGTCTCGCGAGCTGTCGCGCCCATCGAGCGCTTCCGCCTTTCAGCACCGAGGACAGCGCCCCGCTCCTAGCCTCGTGCTACCTTTGTGCTGCCGCTGCAGCTGCCGCTGAGATGCTCCAGCCTGGACCAAACGCAGCAAAGCTGATTTCCGGCTGCTGTGCAGAAGCCGAATTGCTAATTGTTGCCGGTGAAGCGTCCTCTCACCAGGCCCTGCTGTTTTGCATTTAAAGTCGTTTTCATTTTCATTTTCTGTAGCCTGTGAAAACTCACCTAGCAATATAGAAACGCTCTCGTACACCTTACCTGACCCAGCCAAAAAGCAAACAAGAAGACAGAACACCCGTCGAAGAAGTGTTCAAAAATTGGGAAGTTTTGCCAAATGTGAGATAGCCAGCACCCAGAGGAAAAGAAAAACAAAATTCTATCTTTAAAGGCTAAAGTCTCTTAAGAGGAAATCAAGATTGAATTTTTGAGATACTTTGCATGGATATCTCATCTTTAGAGTGTATTCCACTTGGTCATCATGCCAACTTGCAGAGCCAAATGAGTGCAGGTCTTGCAGACTTCACTGCAGATTCCCTCCCATAGTAAAGACATGTAGACTTGGCTCTTTAGAAGAAGCACTTTCTTTACTGAAAGCAAAAGACTCCGTTTCAAGGAAAGGCTCATAGGAGAAAGAAATTAGAAGATGAAATAAATCTAAAAAGTCCACTGAGCTGCAGAATCTTCCCCAGGGACATGGTGAGAACCCAGATATTCCACAGTGTTATGGCCCTGAGTTTTGAGAAATCACTGCTCAAAGAAAGTAAGCTAAGCTTTCATCACTTCAAACCCACGGAGCTCAAGATCACTGAGAAAGAAAGATGAGGTTAGGGATTAAAAGTTTGTGAAAAGAGAGCTGATAGAGAGTATGGAAGACTAGACTTCCCCCTGTGGAATTTATGCACTTCACAAGTGCCAAGCAATTGCCTGGGAACCTGCTCTGGCAACTCCTTCTGCTGCCTCAGAAATTCTTAAGTTTTACAGCTTTTTTGGTTTAAACAAAGAAATAAAGGAGGGCTGAGTACAAGGGACTATTTCCAGGAAACAGGTGATTGGAACTCACAATACTAAAGGAATAACTTGGTGATATTTCAGAATGCCAGGAGAGTTGGTCTATCATGCTGCCTTCCTGTGCAATTGCCACATTAATATCATTCCTACAGCCTCCTTTGTTGACTGTTACCTTATCATTCCAGGCCTTGATTTCCCCATTTTAGAAATGAGAAAGATGGTCAAAGTGGCCTCTGCGGCTCTCAAATCCTATAATTCTGTGATACCAAGTTATGGTCTTTCCCTGCTTTTGATTTTAGATATTTATTCCTAAGCCAGGAAGCAAAATATCCATAATCTATTACTAAGCTTATTGCTAGGCTAAAAATACCTCTCTATTTCATCACCAAGAATTTATTTTAGTCTGTTAATAAACAATTCGCTGTATGTAAAATAGGCCCTGTGAATTAAAATGCATTTAGCTTTTTAAAAATTAAATAAGAATAAAAATAGTAAAACAGATATAAATAAAAATATATCCAAATTTACAATACAAAGACTAATTAAATTAGTCTTATCTATTCAATCCCTAGTTTTGAGGTAAGGCACAAAAAATGATTTGAAATTATTCCCTATTTGAAATATATGATATATATAAAAGATATATAAATGAATAAATAATATCTCAGAGTAAAATAAAAAATACCTTTCCAGCTATTTTCTTTTTTTTCCTCCATTCCATTTTTTCCACAAGAAGAACTTCAATTTCATAAAAGTAATTTGGAATGAAAACAGAGAGGGAAAGGAGCTTAAATGTGGAGAAACTGTGATGTTTAAAGTATAGATCAATGTAAATTGTTTATTTCTCTCAAAAATGTTTCAAAAACTATTTTCATCCTAATCTGTTTCAAATTCATAGGCAAAGATGAACTCAAAATTACTGAATTACTGTAAAAGCAAATGATATAAAGAATTTGCTGAATCATAGATAATTTTCCCTAGTAAATAGTGTAAGAATTTGGGTTAAATATTACAGTTTAATAACAAATTATAATTCATATATAATATAGAAATACAAAGTTAGTAGGCATTACTTATAATTCAGCTGCTTTCTATTAATGTGTCTTTCACAAAGCTGTTATGTATGTACATTTCACAACATAGCTGAATACATTTCCTGCAATGTTAGCATCATTGTATTAATATTATCATTCATGGAGCTTTTTCTAATTCACTATAATATTTATACAGCTTATATTCTTCAAGCATAAAATACTGTCAGTATAAATGTAATAAATTTAAATTGACTGAAGTATATAGTTATAAAAATGCATGAAAAATATTAGAATTTATTTTGAATACGTAGAAACTTCTCCCTTCAAAAATATAACTCAAATTTATCAGTAATAAAATCAATTTTTAAAATTTCAAAACTGCGAGATCTATAGTTGAATACCATACTCAAAGAAACAGAATTTGCTATTTTCTGCCCTCTGCTGTTCAACTTTGGTAATTATCTAGAACATAAGTATTGTTTCTGAAACAAGGGTAAGTTGCGTTAAAACATGGAAGAAATAAAAATGCTACCTACCCTATCATTTGTGTGTTTGCTCGGTTGGCTGTTATTGTTGTTCCTTTTGCATATGTTTGAATGTAATTTTTAGAATTAAGGGTAGAAATGAGATGTAAAATTTCAATTTCCGTTTCACTTACTCTTTGTTTCAACATGGGAAACAATAGTTTTCCTTTTTAAATCTGCTTTAAAATGCTGAAGGATATTATATATGCTACCCATTCTGCACAGTTTTAATTTGCATTCCACAATAAAAGGCTTTGCCTAAAAGAAAGGAAAGTCATTGTGTGTGGAGGAAGGGTATGATAATTTTTGAATGACTGGTGGAGCAAATTTTAGCTGATTTCATTATCAAAAGTGGATTATAAATGTCAGTCCCATACTTCCTATTGGCAAAGTCTCACCAAAGTGGAGATCATCGCCTTTCTTCCTATTGGTTCTCTGGAACTGTCAAAATCTAGGCCATCTGAAAGGCTTGGATGCAACTCAACAATAGAAAGGAAAGAAGGTCCATGTTAGTTTTGTCAGAAGGTAACAAAGTTTGCTTCCTGCATAAGGAACCCAGGTTCCAGACATGAGACATTACTGGCTACAACAAACCAAATAAAGAAATGGAAGAGAAAAGCATAAGGATTTTAATCACTCAGAACTATAAATAAAAGTTTCAGTTCGTGGAGTGCCTGGGTGGCTGAGTTGGATAAGCTTCCAACTCTTGATTTTTGCTCAGGTAATGATCTCACGATTCATGAAATGGAGCCCAAAGTCAACGCAGAGCCCGCTTGAGATTCTCACTCTCCCTCTCTCTCTTCCCCTACTCCATTCATGCACACTCTGTCTCTCTCTCTCAAAATAAATAAACTTAAAAAAAAAGAAGTTTCAGTTCTCTAATTAAGATAAAGAATAACATTAATATTAATAGTTATACCAGATTAAGACCACATTCTTTTCTTTTATGCACCAAATTATAAATCACTGATTCAATAAGATCAATTACACAATCCAAAACGTATATGTAAAGATACACAAGTTAGGCTTTTGTACCTTTCAACTTTGATGAATTTAGAATGTCCAAAAATGAAAAGAAGTAGTTTTCATTTTGGGGTGTTTATGAGATTTGATTATATGGATTTTAATGAATTTTACCTTAATAGACAACAATCCTGTACCAAGAATATTTATTGGAAAACAGTATTTCAATTCATTCATTAATTCCACAAACTATAAGGAACTACTATGTTCCAAATAATGTGGTTGACACAGTGGATAAAAAGATGACCCAACAGAAACTTTTTTCAAGAAGTTCCCAGACTTCATTCAAGTAAGCCAATAATTAAGACCCTGTAAGAAGGGCAATCAAAGATGAAATAAGGAGGCATACGTTTAAGATAATATGGTGAGGCAAAGAAAAATCTATTATGCACATTTTTTCTTGGAGCTCAGAGAGAAGACCAGTCCCCAGTGGCTGACACCCGAATTGAGTCCAGTAGAGGTTAGAGAGTCCAGTAGGTGAATGGTGGGGAAGTAGTGAGGAGAACACTTTTTTTAAATTTTAATTTCAGCTTTATTGAGTTATAATTGACAAAATAGTAAGGCGTTTAAAGTATACAAATGTGATCACTTGATATATGTATACATAAATTAAAGGATTACCCCATCAGGTTAATATATCAATCACCTCACATATTTTTATTCATTTATTTTGTAATTTTTATCATTTATTTATTATGTCAATTTATTATGTCAATTTCTTGAGAAACAGAAAGAGACAGCGCATGAATATGGGAGGGTCAGAGAGAAGGGGAGACAGAATCAGAAGCAGGCTCCAGGCACTGAGCTGTCAGCACAGAGCCCAACATGGGGCTCAAACTCACAAACTGCAGGATCATGACCTAAGCCAAAGTCCGACACTTAACCCACTGAGCCACCCATTTTTTTGTTGTTGTTTATTTGTTTTGAGAACGTTTAAGTTGCACTCTCCTAGCACATTTCAATTACACAGTGCAGTGTTAACAACTATGATCCTCATCTTATACATTAAAACCTCAGACCTTATTTATTTTAAAATTGAAAATTGTATCCCTTTATCAACCTCCCTCTATTTCCCCTACCCTCCAGCCCTGGGCAACCACTTGTCTATTCTGTTTCTATGAGTTCACCTTTTTTTCTTTTTTTTCTTTTCTTTTTTTTTAAGATTCCACATATAGGTGATAGCACCCAGCATTTGTCTTTCTCTATCTGGCTTATTTCAATTAGCATAATACCTTCCATATCAAGATTTAATAATAGTATATTATTAAATATATAATTTAATGGTATATGTGAGTTATATATATGTATATATATATGTATATATAACTCACATATACCACCTTTTTTGATCCATTCATGCAACGACACACATTTAGATTGTTTCTATACCTTGGTTAGTGTGAATAATGCTGCAATGAACATGGAAGCACTGATATCTCGAGACAATGGTTTCCTTTCTTTTTGGATATATACCCAAAGGTGGGGTTGCCAGATAATATGGTAGTTCTATTTTTAATTTCTTGAGGAAACTTCATACTGTTTTCCATAGTGGGCTATACTGGTTTACCTTGCCACCAACAGTATACAATGGTTCTTTTTCTCCACATCCTTGCCAGCATTTGTTGGCTCTTGTCTTTTTAATACTAGTCATAACAAAAGGTGAAAAGAGAAATCTCATCATGGTTTTGATTTGCATTTCCTTGATGATGAGTGATACTGAGCACTCATATACCAGTTGGCCATTTGTAAGTCTTCTTTAGAAAAAATATTTATTCATGTCCTGTGCTCATTTTTTAATCCTATTTTTGGTTTTTGCTGTTGTGATGGGTGAGTTCCTTATATGCTTTAGGTATTAACCTCTTATCTAATCTATGATTTGCAAATACTTTCTCCCATTCCATAGGTTGCCTTTTCATTTTGTTGATGGTTCCCTTTGCTGTGCAGAAGCTTTTCAGTTTGATGTAGGCCTATTTATTTATTCTTGCATTTGGTGTCAAATCCAAAAAAAAAAAAAATCATCACCGAGACCAATGCCAAGGATCTTATGCTCTATTTTCTTCTAGGAGATTGATGTTTTCAGGTTTTATGTTCACATCTTTAATCCATTTTGAGTTCATTTTTTGTGTGTGGTATAATATTGGGATCTACTTTCATTCTTTTGCATGCAGCAATCTAGTTTCCCCAACACCATTTATTGCAGAAACTGTTCGTTCCCCATTGTATGTTCTCAAGTACTTTCTAAAAAACTTCTTAACCATGTATACACGGTTTTATTTCTGGCTTCTCTATTCTGTTCTTTGTGTCTTTTTTTAATGTCAACTTCATATCCTTTATGTTTATATTATTTTTATTCTTCATTTCGTCAATGCGGTGTATCACATTGATTTGCAGGTGTTGAACCATCCTTGCATCCCTAGAATAAATCATACTTGATTATGATGTATGACTCTTTTAATGTACTTTTGAAGTTACTTTGCTAATATTTTGTTGAGAATGTTTGCATCTATGTTCAACAGGGATATTGGCCTGTTTCTTTCTTGTAGTGTCTTTGTCTGGCTTTGGTGTCAAGATAATTGTACCTTTGTAAAATGAGTTTGAAAATGTTCTTTTCTTCTGTTTTTTGGTTTTTTTGTTTGTTTGTTTTTTTGTTTTTGGAAGAATTTGAGGAAGCTTGGTATTAACTGTTCTTTAAATGCTTGGTAGAATTCATTAGAAAAATTCATCTGGTCTTAAACTTTTCATTGTTGGAAGGTTTTTCATTACTGATTCAATCTCTTTAGTGGTCATAGATCTGTCCATATTTTCTATTTCTTCATAATTCAATCTTAATGACCACTATTTTGAATTCCATATCGGGCAAATCCTTTGTCCCCCTTTCACTAACTTCTGTTTCTGGAGATTTATCTTGTCCTTTTATTTGGTAGGCATGTCTCTGTTTATTCCTTTTTTTTTTTCTGTCAGTGTTGGTTTCTGCATATTAAATCAAACAGCCACGTTTCTCAGCCTTGAGGGAGTGGTGGCCTTGTGTAGAAGATGAACCTTGTCAATCATCTTGGCCCAAGCTTCTGGTAATTTCTCAAATCTTTGTGATTGTCCAAACCACCTTCTTCTTTCCTAGTGGTTACAGTAGTTAGGAGTATGTCCAACTAATCGTTGTCCCAAAGGGGAGGATCCAGTTTTGCACCCAGATGCAAGCTTATTGGAAGCTGGGCCCCCAGACAACAGCTGGGAAAGTATGTAGTCAAGCCCCTTCCTGGGAGAAACTGGGTGATGGGCATTTTTACCCACTCTTTCTGTGTTAGACCCAAGCATATAGCCATGGGGGTAGGGAGAGTGCTTCTGCACCCATTAACAACTGCTGCTTCTTTCTTTGCTACAGTTCTGTGGGACTTATAAATTCAAGCCCTGTTGGTTCTCAAAGCCAAGTGATCCACGGTCCTTCCTCTCAGTCAGCAGTCACAAAAGCTTGGGACACCAGATATGTGTGCAAGCTCTTTCTAGGATGATACTGGTGACTTGGAGTGGTCTAGAGCAAGAAGGCAATGGAAGGGTCTGCTAGCTTCCCCAGTCTTCAGGGAGGATCTTAGCCAGACCCTAGACTTGTGCTAAATTAAAATGCTGACCTACAGAAAAAAGCTTTTAAAGTACCCGGATGGACTGATTTTATTTTTGCCTGGTCTTCCATTCAGAACTCTGAGGGGGATAGCTGCAGTCATTGCTCACAGGCCCTTATCACTCCTTATCAACGTTTTTTTTCTTTTTTCTTTTTTTACTATAGTTTTGAGTCTCCCTGATTCAAGCCTAATTTGCTTTCACAATTAGATGTTTTGGAGGCCTCTCCCTCAAGTGGGAATCTTAACAGTCAGGGCAACTAAGTATGGGTTCTGAATCCTTCATTTTGCAGAGAGAAGTGAGGAGTTGGGAGTTTCCTCTAATCATATGACACTGTTTCCTCTAATCATATGGGGGGATGGGGTTTATGGCAAGAGTGTGTCTCAGCCTCTCTTGTCCTTTTTGATGGGGGTATTTTCCTCATTCACTAGAGGTTTAGGAGTTGCCCAGTTTCTGAACTTCTGTTAAAGATCATTGCTTCATGGGTAGCTGTATGTTCAGTATGTTCATGGATGAAGGGAGTTCAGAGACTTCCTTTTCACCATTTTGGTTGAATTCAAGAGTACTTCATTTAAAAGCAATGACATCAGTAAAAGCATGTGCGTGGTCCAGGAATTCCAAGCAATGCAGTGTTTCTAGAGTGGGAAGTATAAGTCAAGAGGTACAGAAATAAGTTAGTTCATGGTAAGAAATAGGTAGTTTATCCTAGGAAACGGAAGCCATTTTGAAAATTTTAAGTAGAAAGATGAGTCCTCGAGATGTTCATTTTAGATAAAACATTCTGGAGGCTGTGTGGAGAATGTATTTATGGGGAAACATATTGAATGTAAAGAGACCAAGTAGGAGGCTGTCTTCATGGTGGGGATGATGAGAATCTGGGTTAAAGGAATAGTAGTATGGATAGGAATAAAAGGTTAGTTTCATGAAATGTTTAGGATGGAAACTTAGTAGAAATTGTTAGTGAACTGGAATGTCATGTAGGTAGAGGATATGGAGAAATAAAGCCATCTCCTGTACTGGGCCGAGTGTCCAGGACATTACTGTCTCACCTAAGAATGAAGCATAGAGAACACTAGAAAGAAGATATGTAGGCAGGTGGTGTGTTCACTTTTGGGCATATTGGGTTAAAGGGTCTGTGGGACACATCCACTCAAGCTGTTGTGTTGGCACTTGCCACTGATTCTGATACTCATGGAAGAGACATCATCTGAAGTTTAACTTTGAGACGTTAACGTTATCAGCCTGTGGTGTTTTATATGATAGTTACTGTTTCTTGGAAAAGACATTTAAAACAAAAAATTCAAGGAAGACAAGACACATGCATACCTTTAAAATCCTGCTTTCACTTAATGCTGATAAATGTACAATCATTTTCCATCACTTGAAGTGAGACCAGGCCGTTACCTTGACCATGGTTCTCCTCCATAGTTTCTCATATTAGTCTCTTTTAAATGGCATAAGAATTTAAGAATATTTTTGAAGAAATCTGAATACTAAATCCTTTCATATTTTTATGATTTTTCTCATATTTTATGATAGTCTTATTCACTCTTAGCTAGAATAAAATTTTTTACCTACTTGAATTACTGTTTCCTTACAGAACATCCAATATGGTTTTCAACAATTCTCTTTCCACATGTCATGAATTTACAAAGTATCTTAACCAAATTGCCTAATCACAGTATCAAATTCAACTCTTATAAAATGTTTTATTTTTCAAAAATACACCTGACTCTCACTCAGTGGGTGACAGCAGAAATTAGAAGGGCAAGCTGCTAGCCAAAAGTATTCAGCAGGCCTCCACTTGTGCTTTTTACATAATGTAAGAGGGGGCAAAAGAGAGAAAAAAAGAAACAAATAGCATAAAACATAGCTACAACCACTTCTAAACCAGTCGTTGGTTATGAGACATAAATAGGTAATCACAGCCACTTTTTCCAAACACTCCTTCCAAATCCCTGTTACTTCAGTCAGCACTTCAGCAAGACAGAATTTTTTGCTTGTTGTGTGTGATCCAAATCTTCATTCCTGCAGGGTCTGAATCCTTGATGTTCTTGTCTTTTTTTGGGGGGGAGGGGTACGGGGGTTCCTACAGTTTTCTTTTGTCTGATTACTGGACAAGAGAATACTAAGAGGAACTATAGTGAGTAGTGACCTCCTCATCTACTCCATTGCATAGCGCCTTTCCCCTCCAGTCCAGTATGTACCATTTCTATTTTGCAATAATGTGCTGCTGTGCACGTATAATTCCGTGATACAATGGTCAGATGATGTATTTTCTCCTGTATGGGGAGACCAAGTTGTAAAATCATGTGGTATCCTCTGGACAGAAGCTTAGTATGTACCAGGGCCTAGTGGCAAGTCAGAAGCTACTTGTAAGATGGAAAAGAAATGCCAGCAGAGGGGAGTAAGGTCTTACTTCAAATGTTAGGCATCTGTGCTGAGATTCCCTTACTGGAACTTGCCATATTCTCTGTATCAACATCTCTGTCCGCCCCAGACACTTCAAATACCACTGTGTCTACTGGGTCTTAAGACTTAAATGTCAACTTGCACTGCAGACTGAAACTGCCATTGTAGTTTATTTCTTTCAGTCCAATTGGCACCCTTATAGCTTAATACTAGTAAATGTGTCAGAGCAGTATGCCCAAATGTGGTCACGTTGCCTGCAAAATCCAGACAAGTCTACCAAGCCTTGTTTCTTTCTTTGTGATGAGTGATAAAAACATGACTAGCCTCAGATTACTGGATGCTTGAAAACTTCTACCTTCTGAGGGGTTTATCTCCTGCACTCTGTCATATATATATATATATATATATATATATATATATATATATTTTGCTATGGCTCTACATGGCTTACTACTTCTTACTTATCAGGTCCAATTAACATCGTGTCATCAATAAATGCAGCAATGTCAACTTCTGCCACAGAGTCATACCCAGAGCAGTCCCTGTACCTCTCTTGAGGATATAATGGGATAAATATTATTGGGCATATATGTTATTATTGGCCTGGAGACAATGAAAGATGTTGGAGTGAGAGAGAATTGGTTTCATCCTGGGAATCAACTGTTCCATGCACACACGCTAACTTTTGTTTGCTTTTTTTTCCCCCCCACATAGGAGATGGCTCCCTTGCAGAGTTAAAAGGTTTGCTTCTGCTTCTGTTTACACAGAAATTCTGAGGAATTCAAAATTTATAGGCTCCCAACCTCATGTGGAGTCTGTACAAATGTGTTTATTCAATGCACCAGAGTTCACTCTTTGCCTACCAGCACCATTATATTAGAGACAATATAGTCTCTTACACTGGACTGTAATATATACTTGCATATTTACCACTTAATATAGCATCTATATCTAATTGGGAGAGCACCTAATTGTTTATTAAGTTTCCTCAAGTCATAAATTCCCTGCTACTATAGGACAAGAGGGACTCATTTAAAACTTCAAAGAGGCCTTTTGATTCTCTATGCATATTCCTAATTGCATACTCATAGGTTTTAATTTCTCGTGTCTCCTGTGTTTGTTATCAGGGGCCATAGAAAGAAGCCAGATGTCTCCAATATTTCAAGTCATTACTGCTGTCATAACAACAAAATGCCAAAGTTACCTGATTTCCCTCCAGCCCCACTTCATCCTGTGCTACCATCAATGAAAATATTCATAATCATGATGGCACTAGCTGCCATAAATCACCCAAGTTCCATTCCTCCTCCCTTGTAAGGAGCACATCCCCTGTTCCTCAAATATGTGGGCAATCTAATACTCGAATCCCACTGTGAAGTTTATTTCCTAGGATCTTTTGTGACATGAATTACTCTGTATCTGGGTCCCAGCAGAAAACAGATGACATATGCCAAAAGAATGGTCCAGAGAGAGTCTACTTACAAAATGTGTGTGAGTAGAGGAAACCACAAAATTCACCACATTAATCCAGGGTAGTAGCATCAGGGCTACTGACATCCTTAGGCTAAAAGGAATGAAGGAGGAATCCCATATCTGAATCCAGAAGGAGAGAGTCAAAAGAAGAAGGCCATTTTGAATGATGCCATAACCTTTGGTTGAAGGACACAGATCAGCTGAGGTGACCTATCAGAAGGAAGACAGAGGAAGAAATATTCCAACCTCACTCTGCTTTCTTCTTCAAATCACCTGACCAGGCTCCCTGTTGGCTAAAGTCAACTGAAAGTCAGAGTGAGGGAAGCCACTGATGCAGCTCATACGGGTCAGCCGCCTGGAGCAGAAAGCAGGACAGAGAAAGAGAGAATAAAGTTTAAAAGGAAATGCAAATATGTGCAATACACATTGGCCATTCTTTCTTATGTTAAATTTTCTTTTTTTAATGTTTATTCATTTTTGAGAGACAGAGAAAGACAGAGCGAGAACATAGGAGGGGCAGAGAGAGAGGGAGACACAGAATCTGAATCAGGCTCCATGCTCTGAGCTGTCAGCTCAGATCTCGATGTGGGGCTCGAACCCATGAGCCATGAGATCATGACCTAAGCTGAAGTCGAACGCTTAGCCGGCTGAGCCACCCAGGCGTCCTGACTTTCTTTCTTAAACTTAATGAAGATTCACATAAATGTTAGAATATGCAATGAACTGCTAGGCAGAAATACCAAAAATTGTGTTTCATAACAGCTACTGATGGGGAAGACATTGTCTTTCATTACCAATAGTTGGCAAGTTGATTGTGTGGGTGACTTTGCAAGACCACTTAGAGGGAAGACGGCATAATGTCTGACCTGAGTTCAGATATGCTGATTATGCCTTTAGAGAGAAAAGAAGATAATGAAGAAGGCGATCTCACAAGAGTCTCTCTGAGACAGTATGGCACAATTAGTGCCATTTTGGATTACTATCACTCACTTCCCCTTCCAAATCTGCTTGGATCATGATATGACTACATCAGAATGAAGATCCAAGGAAGTCTATGTACTGTGGCAGCTTGAGATTTTGTCATTATGGGAACATCTTACAGAGTACATAGATTTTCTCACAATAGTACCAGCATCAGTGTAGGGTTGAAATGTACATCACAAAGTGGCTTCATAAGGATCAGATATCAATGAAGGATCAGACCTGAAGGACCTGGGAGGACTATGAACACACATGAGAGTAATCCATAGGTTCCCAGAAGACAGAGGAGGAATTTATTAGGGGCTAAGTTACTATACTCCATAGGAGAAGTCAAGAGCCAGTGAAATTTTGAACATTAGCATTACAAATTACCCATTTTCAGTACACAGCCTGAAGAGACCTGGAAAAACACAATTGTTTTATGCTGGTCTCAGCCTGTCAATAACCATTGTTGTGTTTAGACCAGCCTTTATGATTCTCACTATGACTGCAAAAGGCCCTTCAGCAATAACCATCAGGAAATGGTTAAAAAATAAAGGTTCATTACTTACAAGACTTGGAAATCACATAACATAGCTGGGGTCACAAAGGGAGGTCAGGGGTAGAGGGAGAGAAAGAGATAAAACACACAGGACTTAGGGTTCTACTTTTATTGGGATCCAGGATAGGGGCCTAGAGTTTCACAGGCTCATTCTTTATTGGTTACTTTAACACATTAAGGCAAGAATTTAGCACACTGAAAGAGAAAAAACAAGTTGCCCAAATGCTCAGTTACCAAAATCAGCCAAGATCTTCGAAACAAAGGAGCCTCAGTAGGGGGAGGTGGCCTGGTCCTTTACCTACCTGTGTGGCTGGCACTGTGTTTATTCAAGATAAGCTTCTTTGAAATGAGATGCCTCTGCAATGAAAGCTTAAGTCAGCCACTTGCATTAAAACACAAAGAAACAGAACCTGTCATGGCTTCCACTACACCAGTTTATACTGGTTCAGATCCATTTTCAGAGGATTGATTAGCTTTCCTATAAGACCAAACCAGACATTAGTCCCATCTTCTGAAATTACTTTCTATGATGTAACTTTATGGATAGGAATATAATCCTAGTTTAATACCTAGGAAGGCCATGAATTTGCTATTGTTTTCAACACAGACTAATAAGTGTAAAAAAATTTCCCCTCTGGTAGCTTCTCTTTCTGGAATGTAGCAAACAAAATCCATGTGTCACGTTTTTTATAATTATCCTTATAATTATATATATTATATTTATATAATTATATAAATTTATATAAATTTATATATATTTATATATATAAATATATATAAATATATATTTATATATATAAATATATATTTATATATATAAATATATATAAATTAAATATATAAATATATAAATTTATATATATAATATATAAATTATATAAAAAATATAATTATATAAAATATATAAATATATAAAAATATATATATAATTATATATAAGCAATTATCCTTAAGGGGTTTAAAAAAAACTCAAATCAAATAATATTAAAGAAAAATCATCTAAATTTGGAAATATTACATGGAGAATAATAAGTGGATGGAATATTTGGATAGTATTGTACAAATACCTATGATATGTGGTCAATTTAAATTCCTTATATACTTAAATTTTTAATTTTATTGCTCAATTATGTTTTCATCCATTCAACAAGTATTTATTGATCACCAATGCGCTGAGTACTAGAGAAATCAAGATTAATATGGCAGATTTTGCCTTCAGGGACCTCACAATCTAGTGAGAAATACAATTGTATTTAAGTGGTAAAGTGTTATATAAAGTTAATTATTTTCTAAGGAGAAGAGACATGATTCAAAAGATGTATAAAATGCATTTATCTTTCCAGAGTATTGTGGAAATGCAAAATTAGAAGGACTTCGATTGCAAAGCCTCTACTAGTTTCTACTACAAAAAGTTGAGTCTCAGCTTGATTAATATTTTATTTAATAGAGCACTGTAGTCCTTGGATATGCAAAGGGGAATCTACAGCTAAGAGGCTGAGAAAGATAAATTCTCCTCCTCCTCCTCCTCCTTCTCCTCCTCATCCTTCTTCTTCTTCTTCTTCTTCTTCTTCTTCTTCCCATTCTTCTCCTCCTCCTCCTCCTCCTCCTCTTCCTTCTTCTTCTTCTAAAGGAAGAAAGTTGAATTTCCAGACGATACCCAATATAAGTGACCCAGCATGACTTACAGCATGGTAAGAGCCAGCATCTACAGAGAAAGTGGTCTGACATTCCTGGGAAAGAAGACACAAAACACTTATTTAAAAAATTGGGGTCTAAGATTCCATGTTAAGTTATACTGCTGGGATGTAACCCTCCCTTTACCCTAACCTCCAGTGAAACCTTTCTGTGGAGATTGAGTTCCACTTCCGCATCAGCAGAGAGCAGAAAACAGTTACTACAAGGATGTTGGATATTCAAAAGAATATCTACAATGCTGTCACACATTTTAGAAAACCTGTTTTTCAAAGGGGAAAAACCATGTAACTATCAGAGACTGAAGACTAAAGAAAAAATTAATCAACTTCAATGTGGCAATGCTTAAGTTTTTACATCTGAATGAGTCGGGAAGAAATAAGAGTTCCCTTTTTAAAAAAGAGTAATTTTGGTTGCTATGTCTGTGAGTTTTATTACAGATAACAACAAAAATTCCAGCACCAACTGCCTTGAAAATAAGATAAATGTATTAATTCATAGAACTGAAACAAATGGGGTGCCTAGGGAACTCAATGGGTTAAGCATCCAACTCTTGATTTTGGCTCAGGTCGTGATCTTGTGGTTCATGAGATCAAATCCACATCAGGTTCTGCACTGACAGCATGGAACCTGCTCAAGATTCTCTCTCTCCCTCTGCACAAAAGCCAGGTATTAATGGAGTGTGTGGGTACTCTTAACAATAGGAAGGAGGGAGAAAGAAATGGTAAGCAGAACATTGTATAAGTTGAACGTTGTATAAACTCTGGTAACACTGTAAACTCACTCAGAATAACATCATTTGCTACTACATATACTCCTTTAGAGAATTTCACGGTTATGAAAGTAGTGTGAGGCCGGAATAAACTCTAAAGTATACTGAATGCCCCTTCTGTTTTCAGCAGTTTTAGAACATCGTAAATATTTTTGTGTCTGACACTACTAATAAGTTCCATAAAAAATTTTAGCCCACAAACATCCTTGTTCAGCACTCTCTTTTTTGGCAACAATAATTAGGTTTTTTACCTGACTGTGCTAAAATACATCATGGTTGGAGAGCTATTTTGAAAAATTAAAATAAACAAAATTGTATTCTGTTATAACAAAAAAGATGAGATTTTTGTTTTAGTCGTCTAGTTGTTTTGTTTGTTGGCTTCTCCCCACTCCAGCATTAAAATAGCAGTGGCTGATTGCTACCCCACCCATGACACATTTTTGCCACTCTCTCTTTTGTGTAGACACATGCAAAAATCTGTCACTGGCAGTGTACAGTTAGACATTGATATTTTAATGCTGGAGAGGGGCAAGCAACTAAAACAAAAATCTTGTCCTTTTTGTTATGATATAATAAGTTTTGTGAATTAAGCTACTTGCTTTTCAGTTATAATAAATTCAAGGAACGGGGAGAAGGCTCAGTTTAGCGAGATTCTAGTTTCTCCATAGATTAGCAAGAGAATTTGGGTCTAAAGAAGCCATATATATCCATGGTATTCTTTAAATGGTGTGTTTGTATTTACTATTTGATGTATTTGGTGTGTCAATTTCACAGCAGCTGTTAAAAATCTAGCAATATCTCAAAATTATTTTATAAGTCGCCCCCAAAATATGTGCAACAAATCTTAATTATCGTCTAATGGAATGATAGGCAGGATGATCTCCAGACTCTTACCTCTCATTTTAGAAACATGATTTTATTATTCAGATACACAATTTTGTGTTCACATTAGTGTGTATAATTGTATTACATATAGGAATAATACCTATTTACTCCATTGATCTTCCTAAAAAATAAAAAAAAAATACATATATTTTGTCCTGTATGTTTGAAAACAGTTATCTTTATTAAGTACCTGCCATGTACCAGATACTAGAGGTTAAATGTTTTGCCTCACTTTATGTCCCTGTAACTCTATTTGGCACAATGTTGTGTTAAAGAGGAACGAACTTGGCCCTGAAATTTAAGTAACCTTGAACTAGTAAGTGATAGAGCAAGGATATAAGCATAGATTGTGTCTAACTCCAAGAACTATGTGTGATCCACTGTTCCATAAGGCAAAACCATAAAAAAAAATCATAGTAACGAGGAATAAGATGTGATTCTCAATTTCTGCATTGTGCGTGCAAGCAATCACGCACACCAGCCCTCACATATGCTTCTTCCTACGATTTCATTCATCATCAACTTGTCCACCTCATATTAGTTGAATTCCTCATCAGTGCCAGGCAAGAGACTGTGGGAAATACAGTGGTAGACAAGTCAGATGAGGTCCCTTCTTATGAAAATTGATTTAATATTTTCCTATAATTAGAGATACCAACGATAATAACTTAATATACAAGTTTGCAAAACAGTTATAGACTGTGATAAGCAACAACAACAAAAACCTGAGCAGACACACTATGATAAAGAAAGACCTGTCTTTTTAAAAATGGTCATCAGAGAAGCCAAGTTGAAGCTTTTTTATGGAGGAGTACGAGCAAGAACTGCATCGTTCAACATACTTACTTCCCAATTCACTTAAGGGTTTATGCAATTCAAAAGAGAGGCACACTCCAAGTAAATGGATTATTGTTCCAAGATATCCCAGCGATTGTCCATACGGCAAGATAATGTGCTATTTCCCTCTGACCATACAGCTGAAGAATCCCTTTAAAACTCCCTAATGGAAATAGAGAAGAAAATACACCCTCACTTCTAAGTAGACTATGCAGCAGAGAATATAGCATGGATTTAATCTGATTTACAAGTAAGATTCTCTAGACAGTGAGGGTGGGAGATTGAGTGTGAAAAGGACATGTTTGGTATTATTTATTGCTGTTGTTTATATTGAGGTCAACAGGTTAAAACACTTAAAGCTTATCTGTGCTTTTCTGAAGCATGTTGTAGAGAATTCTAAGCCTGCATCGGAGTTCAGCAGGAAAGGTGCCATGATATGTGCAATGGAAATAATAAGTGAGAACAATGGAAGTCATAAGAGGGCCTGGTGGCAAAATACAACCCATTTGCCATCCCTTCTCTAAGACATAAATGCTACCCAGAAGTATGACAAGGATTGGATGTTATTAGTTAGGTATCTTAAGTCAGATTTCCTAGAAGCAGACCCTGGGCCAAGGATTCAAATGCAAGTGACTTATGAAGTATTTCCAGGGGAAACTAGGAAAGGAGCAAGGAGCCAGAGAGGGTAAAGGAATAAACCAAGGGGAATGCAACTTCATGTGAAATCCCAGACTCAGTCAGATCTCTTGGGAGCTCAAACACATAAGTTCCACTTCAGAGTGAAGGATCTGGAATCTGTTAGCCCATACAGTCCGTCACTGGCATCAGGCAGCCCTGATTCAGGAGGAGATGTGAAGTGCAGGCACTTGCAGCTCATCAGGCCACCTCAATATTCTAGAGTCATCTTCTAGAGAGCCATCGTCCTCAAGCAATATCTTTGCACAGAAACACATCAAAGCTGAAAGATGGGTCCAAGGAACTGGTACAACGATCTGAGGGGATCTGGCAAATGCACAAGTAGGATCTGCAGTGCTACTTAACATATTCTTCAATAAATATGAATGACAAGGAAGTCAATATAGGAGATGGTGTGGAAAATCGGTTAACAATGAAATAAAAGCTTCTGGACTAAGATGTCAGAGCACATGCCAAAGCCTCCCTGCCCAGGGCTCAAAGCACATATATCCCCATGGGGATGGGGATGGTTCTATGGGAGAAAAGGATGTGCTCTCAAGGGCTCAAGGTTGAAACTGGGAGGGTACACAAATGATGAGTGAAGAAAATTAAGGTAGAGATGGAGCTACAAACTGGAAATTGTGGTTGGGTAGATTATTCTGTGGCTTCATTGCCTATAACTATGCACTTAACTGGGATAGGTGTCTTATGTGAATGAGACATAAGAATGATTTTCACAAGGCATATAAATTTAGACGGCCTTTGGCCCAATTTAAATTGTCCCCAAGAAGCAGGAGCTTGGGAATTATCTGAACTCTCCTCAATAGTAAGCATTATTAAGCAAGATAAAAATCCAGAAGGGCAGGAAGTTATCATTGCTTTGATGAAGGAACTGGTTGAAGTAAGATTTTTGCTTCCCACTAACTGCCATTGTAATAGCCCTGTCTAGCTAGTATATTAAGCAGGAACTAAAGGTGAATAGCAGGTTGTTAAAGACTAAATGTGATTAACCCTCTCATTCAGTTTACCTGATGTGTAAAGGCAAACTCTCATCTAGGAATCCTATTGCTTCCTAATCACAAAGTCACCACAAAGAAATCTGAATTTGCACTGGGCTCTGAGCAGAAACAATCATTAAAAGAGTTACTGAGAGTGGTGTCACAAGCAATCCCATCAAACCCCTAGGACCTGGCTGCTCACATTACATTAGAAGTATCTGCAACCAGAATATACTCAGACTAGACCTTTGGAAAAACTTAAATAAGGCTACCCTGCTGAGGCCTCATGGGTTTTGGATCTGAGGACTGCCTAAGACTGCTGTTAATTCTAACCTACTTAAAAGGATAGTGTCGGTTTCTTATTGGATGTTAATTAACATTTTACCCACCACAGAAGGGTCAAATAAAGCTAAGGCCAGAAATACTAGTGATGAATTAGGTGATGTCATACAAACAAATAGAATTAAGCTTTCTAATGGCATTCTGATAGGGAGAGAATAACATAGCAAAGTTCCCCCATAAAATGAAAGTTTAAGAGTAGCACAAAGGTGGGGGATTTTCGGTGGGGTATACCACACTCTAATGGACTGTCTCATTGTTCATAGATCTTATGACCTCGGAGGAACTCCTTACCCCCATTGCTGTCTAGTCAGAATCTTGTTCTCTCCGTACTGATGAAAAAATGCTTGCTGGTCACTAGTGGGAATTCCCAAATTTAGGGAATTTTCAATCTTAGGGAGTTCCCAATCTTAGAGCCATAATGCTGTTTGGAAATCAGCCACAATATGCCCAACAGATGGTAAAACTTTGATGGAAGCAAGCAAGGGCAAGTTCACATACATAATGAATAGAACTGAGAAATGTTTAATTAAAAGCAGAAAAGGAATTAGGCTCAGGTCCTCTAAAGAGTGTTTGAATATTTATAGACTTGGAGTGTAGCCAAAGGCCTTGCTGTATGGTCAGGCAAATGGACTTTAGATGACTGAACAGTAAAAATCACTGCATATAGAGAATTCACTTATAAAATTATCTGTAGGGATTTAGAAGAGGAATTGATGCTCACGTAGATGCTCACCAAGAAAACACTGTTGCTATCTAAGGAGGAGATCAGAAAATGAGGGTAGATGCCTAACTAGCTCATGACTTTATGAACAAGTGGCATGTGGGTGTTCAGCCCATGTACTCATGGATTGAGAGATGTCATGTCCTCTGGCACCTGGTGAAATGACTAATGTAATAAGAAACTGTGCCTAATGTCAATTGGAAAAGAATCAATACCTGCAAATCTGATGCCACTGGATTTCAGCCAGTAGCCTCAGGGGTCTGCAAATGATTTTGACCGTGATTGACACAGATTCTACTCTAGGCTTTTCTTTCTTTCCTTCTTTGGGTTTTTCTTATCTTTTCTCTTCTTTCTTTCTTTGTAAGTTTATTTATTTATTTTGAGAGAGAGAGAGTGCAAGTGGTGAAAGGGAAGACAGAGAGAAGGAGAGAGAGAGAGAATCCCAAGCAGGTTCCCACCACCGCAGAGCCTGAGCAGGGCTCAAACTGACAAACCGTGAGATCATGATCTGAGCCGAAGTCGGATGCTAAACCAACTGAGCCTCTTTCTTTCTTTTCTGATTTGTTTGTTTCTTTCTTTCTTCTTTCCTTCCTTCCTTCTTTTTCTTCCTTCCTTCCCTTCTCTCTTTCTCTCACTTTATTTCTCTTTCACTTTGTCTTCTTTCTTTCTTTCTTTCTTTCTCCCTCCCTCCCTTCCTCCCTTCCTTCCTTTCTTCCTTCCTTCCTTCCTTCCCATCTTTCACAAATATCTTTTTTTACATTTGTTTTATTGTAGTAAAACACACACAACAAAATTTACCATCCTAACCATTTTTTAAAGTTTATTTATTTATTTTGAGAGAGACAGAGACAGGGTGAGTGGGGGAGAGGCAGAGAGAGAGGAAGACAGAGAATCCCACCCAGGGTCCACAGTGTCAACACAGAGCTCAATGTGGGGCTTGAACTCACAAAACCAGGAAATCATGACCTGATCCAAAAGCAAAAGTCAGACGCTGAACGAACAGAGCCACCCAGGTTCCCCCCATTGTAACATTTTTAAGTGTTCAGTTCAGTGGTATTTAATGCATTCTAGTGTTGTGCTACCGTCAGCACCATATATCCTTATTCTTTATCTTATGAAACTAATCCTTTATACACATTAAACAATAGCTCTCCATTCCCTCTCCCCCAGCCCCTGACAACCACCATTTTACTTTCTGTCTCTGATTTTGACTACTCTAAGTATTTCATGTAAGTGGAATCATACAGCTTTGTCCATTGATGACTGGCTCATCCATATTATAGAAAACATCAGATTTCCTTCTTTTTAAAGGTTGAATAATACTCCATAGTATGTATATAACTCCTTTTGCTTATCCATTCATCTGTCAGGGGACACTTGGGCTGCTTCCACATTGTAGCTATTGTGAATAATGCTGCAATGAACATGGGTTTATAAATGTACTTTGTGACCCTGCTTTCAATTCTTTTGGGTATATGCCCAGAAGTGAAATTACTGCATTATATAGTAATTCTATTTTTAATTTTTTGGAGAACGGCCATACTGTTTTCCATTGTGGCTATATCATTTCACATTCCCACCAACAGTGCACAAGAGTTTCAATTTTCCACATCCTCGCAAACACTTGTTACTTTATTTTTTTAAATAGTAGTCATATTAATTGATATGAGAGATGTCATGGTGGGTTTTGATTTGAATTTCCTTGGTGATTAGGGATGTTGAGCATCTTTCCATGTACTTATTTCCCTTTATGTATCTTCTTTGGAGAAAAGTTTATTTAAGTTCTTTGCCTGTTTTGAAAAAGATTGTGTTTTTGTTATTGTTGAGTTTTAGGAGTTTTCTATATATTCTGAATATTAGTATTTTTTCAAATATATGACCTGTAAATCTTTTCTAACATTCTGTGAGTTGTTTATTTTAGGTTTTTCTGCTCCTGAAGCAAAGAAAAAACAAAAACAAAAACAAAAACAAAAAACAAAAAAACAAAAAACAAAAAAACTTGGAAAAAACAATTAAAAGTTTGGAGCAACAAATTTTCTACCATTTTGGCTCTCAGGATAAGTAAGCAGTTGACTGCTACAAATAAGCAAAAATGGAAAAGAAAACATAATGTCATAAGAACTACCATATTTTTAATTTTTAATTCGTATAGACAATGAAAATACTTATTATTCAATACAGATAAAGAGAAACACTTTGAAAGATTGGCTTAGATGTTTAAATAACTTGTTCCTCAGCTCTATAGGTAAATGGATGTTTGAGCTAAAAAATGCTGATCATGAGGGGTAATAAATAGAAACAAGCAGAAATAATAACAAATGGAATAGGAATTGATAAGCAATTCACGATCCCAGGAAGGAATGCAATCACGATATTTCCAAAGAGTGTCTATTCTTACCAAATGCTGTCATACCTGGCACTGACTGGTGGCTAATGTTGGGGGAAAATCCTGAACTTATTAATTTTTTTTAGAGAAGTAGACTTTGACTCTTGTTAATATATGAGTTCTGACAATGAATTCCACCTGAAAAATTAAGGGGAAAAGATGACACAGAGTTCCCTGATCACTCAAATTACCTGTGGCTCACTCCAGCTACTATTCAACTAATTGTTTTTAGAATATAAGACCATGAGTAATTGCATAAGAACTCTAGAGGAACTCCACACTCGTCACCAATGATGCCAGAGGCTGGCATTTTTACCTAGGAAGGACTTTTGGATATTCTAATCATATGGAATTTGATGTATTTAAAGTTTAGTTCCAGGAGTCCTGGAGGGTTAGAGTAGTGGGGTATATTTGTAGGAACACTGTGGTAAGCCTCAGTTATGGACAGATACAACAGAACTGGTGGCCTTCATTGTTTTCTTTAATAGTTCAGTACCATGAGTAAAAAGGATATTGTCATTTCTGTGATGCAACTACTTAGAATTGAAAAGATAAAGAAGAAATATAATATTATCCATGGGGAGGGGGGGAGATGAGCAATGTTACACTTGACTCCTGTATTGTCAGGCTCTGTGAAAAGCTGTACTGTACATGAGATAGGGTTATGCCCACAGACCAGTTGGAATCCACAATTCACTCCACAAAGGCCTCCAGCCTGTATTCTAATTGCTGGTATTATATGCACATTATGAAATGTGGTTACTGTTAGGAAGAAATGAGAATGATACTGCAATTTTACTGATGTAAATATATCATATATTTACAAATTATGTATCAAATATACCCTTTCTTTATCTGCTACAGTTTTATAGGCAACATAGGATTTTTAGGCTATAAGTTGAATTAAGTAAAAAACAAATGTAGATGAAGACATCCAGAATGAGAAAGTATTTTGAGAGGCAGGTATGAAAGACCAAGTGATATAATAATCATAGAAGATTTGTCAGAAAAAAATAAATGATCTTTTCCTTAAAAATTAAAAGTGTGTATGCATGTTTTTTTAATTTGTAATAACTACAGCTGCTGTCACTAAAATTTCTGGTAATAAAATATCAAAGAACTGTGAAATGATACGGTCACAGCATGCTTTGTAGAGAGAATTCCTCTTACACAGTAAATGGTTTTAAAATGTTGGTCAAAGGGACTTAGGAATATTATTATTTAATATAAGATAGTCCATAAAATGAAACATGAAATTTTATGAGAAGTTTCTGAAAAGATGTCAACAAAGTTTAGAAGGTGGACTGAAAAACAAAAGGTTAGCAGAAGACCTGGAATAGATTCTCTCCCTTTTTGTTGAATGTCCAAAAAAGAAAGGAACATAATCAAGTCTCCTTATAAACATACTCGTGGCAAATCACCTGTAAAATACATTAGTAGCAAGAGTTCTTACCTACGGAATGTTTTTAGGAGGATATACCTGCTCTGTATAGAATTAATCTTGGTTAACAAATCCAAAACATATGGATTACATCACTCTCTGAAAGATGTAATATAAGCTATACAACTATTATAAAAGGAAAATGTTTCATGACCAAATAAGCTTCCTTTTGTGTATATTATGGGAGCATGTACTTTGCTGAGATATCTCTTTATGTAAAAGTTGGTCCAGTGTACATCCTAATGCATGAATAAAGAAATATTGTTTTGACGGCAATCTCGAACTTCTGTTTCTCTGTGTTTGTGACTACTTCTATCATTGAAAACATTAGTAAACTTGACGCTGGGTAATTTTGAAAGTGAACAAATTAAGAAGACTATAGGGGTTTCAGAAAGAGAGAGTGAGGAAAAATGGTGAAGCTTTAACTTAAAAAAGAATAAATTTTTTTCCTAAACTAAGAAAGACAAATTCCTCAATTTAGGAATCCACTAGCTGTTGAGTAGAATTAAGGTGGGGAGTGGTGGGAAATACGTAGTCAAAGTTTAGACTGTAAAGGAAAAAAATATCCTAAAATCTATTAGTGAGAAAAGACAGAGTACCTTCCAAAACAAACAAAACAAAACAACAACAGCATACTAAGACCCAGATTGATATCAAATATTTCATCAAAAATATTAGCAAGAAAATAACTTTAGATTTTAAATACTATACTCAGATAAATATTCATGTAAGAATAAAGGAGAAACATAGACATTTTCAAGCATACTGAATTCTTAAAATTTACCCCAGAACTTAGTGCCTTGCTCAACAAAAGAAACTTCTAAATAATGTATTACAATAAGAAGATAGACAATCTTCTAAATATAAACAGGTACTTAATTAAATAATAAACATTTATGCTTTAATAGTATTCTAGAATTAAACTTTCCAATACTTTTAATATAAGAGTTGATAAAAAATATTGAAAGAAGGAACTACTTGTTAATATTTTTATCCTGGTCAGAGAATAAATAGAGATAATCCATACACTTAGGCATAGGAGGAAAATATTTAGATATGTGATTTAAAAATCCTACATGTAAAGAATGTAATTTACATATTTCTATGTGATGGAGAAAAAAACAGAATTAAGGAAATTTGATCAAAGCAACAGTGAGGAAAAAAAAAAGAGAATGGTAAGACTATGCTTCATAAAATGGTAGAAATATGTCCATATATATCACTGAAAACAATAAATATAAATGAATTAAACATAGCTATTAATAGAGAAACCCAAATGATGTTTGTAAATTATTTATTTTGAAACAATTTTATTTACACAAAAGAATTACAAGAAAAATAGAGTTCCATTTCCCCAACTTTCTCTAATGTTGGCATCTTATATAACCATGGTATATGTATCAAAACTAAAATGTTAACATTAGTTCAATATTATCAACAGGATTACAGAATTTCCATTCTATTTCCTCAATTTTTTCATTCATGTTTCTTTTTCAGAATCTCATCCAGGACACCAAACTATATTTGGTTATTAAGACTTAGTTTCCTCCAAACAGTGATAGTTCCCTTGTTTTTCATGACTTTGAGACCATTGTAGATTACTGCTCAAGTCTTTCATAGAATGTCCCTCATTTTTACTTTGCCTAATATTTTATTACAATTAAGACAGTGTTCAAAAGGAGTTAAGATGGCGGAGCAGCATGGAGACCCTGAGTTTGTCTCATCCCTGAGACACAGCCAGATCAGTACCAAACCATTTTGAACACCTAGGAAATTGATTTGAGGATTTACACAACAATCTGCAAACTCGAGCCACAGAATTCTGCAAGTACCTGGTGCAGAGAGATGAAATGGAGTTAGAAAAGCCACTGAGGGTAGGGGCTGTTGTTGCAGAGAGAGGACAGAGAAAGGGGAAGAATGCAGCACACCATGATCTTTGAAGAAAATAGCTCTCCTGAAAGTAGCCAGAGAGAAAGAATGAAAACTCTCACAGGGGACTGAACAAGAAATCTGTTCACCAAAACCATTGATGGGAATAAAGGAGAGGGTTTCAAAACTACCAAGATTCTATACATAGAATCTTCAGACAGTCTGAAGTTTTGGAGCTCAGTGCCTGGCGGTGCTCTGGTGAGGAAGCAGAGCAAATTCCCAGGAAAAGGCCGCAGGGTCTGAGGTGTCCATGTGCCACACGGCAGAAGCAATTCCCTTGCTTGGAGTGCGTTTGGTAGAAGCCATATGGCTTCCCCACTAGCAAAGGCCCCAGCAGACCCCAGAGAGCAGCCACATTTGCTGGTATTGCGACCAAGATGCCAGAGTGTGGTGAAACCTGGTGCCTGCCGGCTGTGTGTTTGTGGTTTGTCATAATCTCTGAATGTCTGCCACAGCACAATTGCACGAATGTTCTCTGGGGCAAGCCAACAACTGGCCATTGCTCAGTGAGACTCTCCCTCAAAGAGTTGGCAAGGGGGTCTCTGAAGCATGGGGTTTTGCAACACAACCCCATCTGAGGTAAAACTCTGAAGGGAGGTGCCGTCTGATAGGCAGAGAGCTTGGACACGAACTGGGTAAAGATGGGGAGCGGGTGGAGGCCTGAGACAAAGGAGGGGTGCTTGATCTCAGGTCAGTGAGAGTGCAAAGTTTCTGTGCCAGAGACTAGGGAGCTGGGTGAAGCCATTTCCATCTCTCCCATGAACGTGCATGTGTGCCACACTGATCTACCTTTTTTCTTTCCTTTCTCCTTTTCCTTTATACTATCAAGTTTCTTTCAACAAGCAGACCAAAACACACCTAGGATCTAACTTCGTTTATTTAATTTTTGTTTTGTTTTTAATTTTTAAATTTTTAGTTTAGGGGTGCCTGGGTGACTCAGTCGGTAGAGCGACCGACTTCAGCTCAGGTCATGGTTTCACAGCTCGTGAGTTCAAGCCCCACAGTGGGCTCTGTGCTGACAGCATGGAGCCTGGAGCCTGCTTCAGATTCTGTGTCTCCCTCTCTCTCCCTGACCCACTCTCATTCCGTCTCTGTCTTTCTCAAAAGTGAATAAACATTAAAAAAAATTTTTAATTTTAGTTTATTGTTTTCTTCCACCAAAATGACAAAATGAGGGAATTTACCCCAAAAGCAAGAAGAAGAAATGACAGCCAGGGGCTTAATCAACACAGATATAAGCAAGATATCTGAACTAGAATTTAGAAACACAATAATAAGAATACAAGCTGGGTTGAAAAAAGCATAGAATCCCTTTCTGTGGAGATAAAAGAAACACAATCTAGTCAGGATGAAATTAAAAATGTTATAACCAACTTGCCACAACAGCAAGTATCTATGAAGCAGAGCAATGAATCAGCAATTTAATAGATAAAATTATGTAGAATAATTAAGAAGAAAAAAACAAAAACAAAAAAACAAAGGCAAGACTTAGAGAACTCAGTGACTTATTAAAAAGGAATAATACCTGAATCATAGGAGTCCCAGAAGACGAAGAGAGAGAAAAGGGGGCAGAAGGTTTATGTGAGCAAATTGTAGCAGAAAACTTTCTTATCTGAGGAAGGACACAGACATCAAAATCCAAGAGGCACAGAGAACTGCCATTAGATTCATCAAAAACCGACCATCACTAAGGCATATCATAGCCAAATTCACAAAATACACAGACTAGGAGAGAATTATGAAAGCACCAAAGGGAACAAGTCTGTAAACTATCAGGGATGACAGGTTTGCAGTAGACCTATCCACAGGAGCTTGGCAGGCCAGAGAGGAGTGGCAGGATATATTCAACATGCTGAATCAGGAAAATATGCAGCCAAGAGTTCTTTATCCAGCAAGGTTGTCATTCAAAATAGAAGGAGAGATAAAGAGTTTCCCAGAAAAACAAGACTAAAGGAGTTTGGGACCACTAAACCAGCCCTGCAAGAAATTTCAAGAGGGATCCTTTGAGTGGAGAAAAGATAAAACAAAACAAAAAAGACCAAAAGCAACAAAGACTAGAAAGGACTAGAGAACATCTCCAGAAACACCAACTCAACAAGCAACACAATGACACTAAATTCCTATTTTTTCAGTACTCAGTGTCAATGGACTAAATGCTCCAATCAAAGACACAGGGTATCAAAATGGAGAAGAAAACAAGATCCATGTATATGTTGTCTACAAGAGACTAATGTTAGACCTAAAGATATCTGTAGATTGAATGCAAGGAAATGGAGAACCATGTATCATGCTAATGGTCATCCAAAGAAAGCTGGTGTAGCCATACTTATATCAGACAAATTAGATTTTAGAATAAAATTGTAACAAGAGATGAAAAGGGCATTATATCATAATGCCAGGGTCTATCCACCAAGAAGATCTAATAATTGTAAATATTTATGCCACCAACATGATAGCATCCAAATATATAAATCAATTAACTGCAAACAAAGAAACTCATTGACAATGGTACCATAATAGTAGAGGGCTTCAACATCCCACTTACAACAATGGACAGATCATCTAAACATGAAATCAACAAGGAAACAATGGCTCTGAATGACACACTGGACCAGATAGATGTAACAGATATATTCATAACATTTCATCCTAAACCAGCAGAATACACATTATTCTCAAGTGCACATGAAACATCTTCCAGAATACATCACATACTGGGTCACAAATGAGCCCTCAACAAGTACAAGATCAAAATCATACCTTGCATATTTTCAGACCACAATGCTATGAAACTTGAAGTCAACCACAAGAAAAAATTTGGAAAGACAATAAATACTTGGAGATAAAAGAACATCCTAGTATGGAATGAATGGGTTAATCAAGAAATTATAGAGGAAGTCAAAAAATACATAAAGGCCAATGAAAATGAAAACACAAGCCAAAACTTCTGGGTTGCAGCAAAGATGGTCATAAGAGGAAGTATATAGCAATCCAGGCCTTCCTAAAGAAGGAAGAAATGTCTCAAATACACAATCTAACTTTACACCTGAAAGAATTGGAAAAAGAACAGTACATAAAGCTCCAAACCAGCAGAAGAAGTGGAATAATAAAGATTAGAGAAGTAATAAATGATATCAAAATCTAAAAAACAGTAGAACAGATTAATGAAACCAGGAGCTGGTTATTTGAAAGAATTAACAAAATTGATAAACCCATAGCCATATTGATCAAAAAGAAAAAGGAAAGGACCCAAATAAATAAAATCATGAATGAAAGAGGAGAGATCACAGCCAATACTGCAGAAATAAAAACAATAATAAAAAAATATTATGATCAATTACATGCCACCAAATTGGGCAATCTAGAAGAAGTGGAAAAATTCCTAGAAACATATAAATTACCAAAACTGAAACAGGAAGAAATAGAAATTGTGAACAGACCCATAAACTGGAAAGAAATTGAATCAGTAATCAGAAAATCTCCAAACAAACAAGAATCCAGGGCAGATGGCTTTCCAGGGGAACTCTACCAAACATTTAAATAAGATTTAAAACCTATTCTTTTGAAGTTGTTCCAAACAATACAAATGGAAGGAAAACTGCAAACTCATTCTACAAGTCCAGCATTAACATGACTCCAAAACCAAAGATCTCACTAGAAAGAACTACAGACCAATTACCCTGATGAACATGGATGCAAGAATTCTCAACAGGATACTAGCAAACTGGATCCAATAATACGTTAAAAGAATTATTCACCATGATCAAGTGGGATTTATTCCTGGGATGCAGGGCTGGTACAATATACACAAATCAATCAATGTGATATATCACATTAATAAAAGAAAGGATAAGAACCAGAGGCATCTAGGTGGCTCAGTTGGTTAGACATCTAACTTTGGCTCAGGTCATGACCTCATGGTTCATGAATTCAAGCCCCCCGTCAGGCTCTGTGCTGACAGCTCAGAGCCTGGAGACTGCTTTGGATTCTGTGTCTCCCTCACTGTCTGCCCCTCCCCTGCTTGCTCTCTCTCTCTCTCTCTCTCTCTCTCTTTTTCTTTCTCTCAAAAACAAATATACACTAAAATAAATAAATAAATAAATAAATAAATAAGACAAGAACTATATGATCCTCTCAACAGATGCTAAAACAGCACTTGACAAAATACAGCATCCATTCTTGATAAAAACCCTCAAGAAAGTAGGGATAGATAGAACATACCTCAAGATCACAAAGGCCATGTACAAAAGATCCATCACTGATATCATTGTCAATGGGGAAAAACTGAGAACTTTCTCCCTAAGGTCAGGAACATGACGAGGATGTCCACTATTGCTACTGTTACTCAACATAGTGTTGGAAGCCCTAGCCTCATCAATCAGACGACACAAAGAAATAAAAGCATCCAAATCGGCAAAGAGGAAGTCAAACTTTCACTCTTCACAGACAAGATACTCCATGTGGAAAACCCAAAAGACTCCACCAAAACATGGCTGGAACTGATACATAAATTCAGTGAAGTCACATGATATAAAATCAATGTGGAAATCGGTTGCATTTCTATACACCAATAATAAAGCAGCAGAAAGAGAAATCAAGGACTTGATCCCATTTACAATTGCACCCAAACCCATAAAATACCTAGGAATAAAACTAGCCAAAGAGATAAAAAAATTCTATACACTGAAAACTATAGAAAGCTTATAAAAGAAATTGAAGAAGACACCAAAAAAAAATGTTAAAACATTCCATGCTTGTGGATAGGAAGAACAAATATTGTTAAAATGTCAATATTACCCAAAGCAATCTACAAATTCAATGCAATCCCTATCAAAATAACACCAGCATTCTTCACAGAGCTAGAACAAACAATCCTAAGATTTGTATAGAACCAGAAAAGACCCCAAATTGCCAAAGCAATCCTGAAAAAGAAAACCAAAGCTGGAGGCATCACAATTCCAGACTTCAAGCTGTATTACAAAGTTGTAGTCATCAAGACAGTATGGTACTGGCACAAAAACAGACACATAGATCAATGGGACAGGATAGAGAACCCAGAAATGGACCCACAAGTGTATGGCCAACTAGTCTTTGACAATGCAGGAAAGAATATCCAATGGAAAAAAAAAGACAGTCCCTTCATCAAATGGTGCTGGGAAAACTGGACAGTGACATGCAGAAGAATGAACCTAGACCACTTTCTTACACCATACACAGAAATAAACTCAAAATGAATGAAAGACCTAAACATAAGCCATCAAAATCCTAGAGGAGAAAACAGGTAACAATCTCTTTGACCTTGGCTGCAGCAACTTCTTACTTGACATGTCTCCAGAGGCAAGGGAAGCAAAAGTAAAAATGAACTATTGGGACCTCATTAAGATAAAAACTTCTGCATGGTGAAGGAAACAATCAGCAAAACTAAAAGGCAACTGATGGAATGGGAGAAGATATTTGCAAATGACATATCAGATAAAGGGTTAGTATCCAAAATCTATAAAGAACTTATCAAACTCAACACCCAAAACACAAATAATCCAGTGAAGAAATGGGCAAAAGAAATGAATAGACACTTTTCCAAAGAAGACATTCAGATGGCCACCGACACATGAAAAAATGCTGAACATCACTCATCATCAGGGAAATACAAATCAAAACCACAATGAGATACCACCTCACACCTGTGAGAATAACAACAATTCAGGCAACAACAGATGTTGGCAAGGATGCAGAGAAGGAGGAACAGTTTTGCACTGCTGGTGGGTAATCATAGTGGTGCAGCCACTCTGGAAAACAGTGTGGAAGTGCCTCAAAAAATTAAAAATAGAACTACCCTATGACCCAGCAATTGCACCACTAGGTATTTATCCAGAGGATACAGGAGTGCTGATTCGAAGGGGCACATGCACCCCAATGTTTATAGCAGCAGTATCGGTGATAGCCTAAGTATGGGAAGATCCCAAATGTCCATTGGCTGATGAATGGATAAGAAAGATGTGGTGTATATATGTATATACGTATACACACACACACACACACACACACACACACACACACACTGGAATACTATTCAGCAATGAAAAAGAATGACATCTTGCCATTTGCAATTATGTGGATGGAACTAGACTGCATTATGCTAAGCAAAATAAGTCAGTCAGAAAAAGACAAATATATGATTTCACTCATATGTGGAATTTAAGATACAAAACAATTGAACATAAGGGAAGGGAAGCAAATATAAATTAAAAGCAGAGGAGACAAACCATAGAGACTCTTAAATACAGAGAACAAACTGAGGGCTGCTGGCAGGATGTTGGGTGAGGGAAGGGCTAAAGGGATGAGCGCCATCAAGGAGGACATGTGTTGGGTTGAGCACTGGGTGTTACATGCAAGTGATGAATCATTAAATTCTATTTTTGAAATTATTATTACATTGTATGTTAACTAACTTGGATTTAAATTGTAATAAATAAATGAATGAATGAATGAAAATAAATAAATAAATATAAGATTTTGTTTATGAGAAAAAAGAAAATATGCATTTTCTAATGGATTATTGATAGTGGATAGAAATAAATGAATTTTATGAACTTAAATAAAAAGACAGTATTCAAGTTAGATTTAAAAAAGCTTATATATAAGAGTGAAAACATATGGTATCTGTCTTTCTCTGTGTGACTTATTTCACTTAACATAACACTCTCTAGTTCCATGGTGGAGGGGAAGGAAAAAAAAAGTTAGAGAGGGAGCCAAATCATAGGAGACTCTTGAAAACTGAGAACAATCTAAGGGTTGATGGGGGGTAGGAGGGAGGAAAGGGTGGGTGATGGGCACTTAGGAGGGCACCTGTTGGGATGAGCACTGGGTGTTGTATTGAAACCAATTTAACAATAAATTTCATATTAAAAAATAAAAATAAATAAAAATAAACAAAGAAATAATAATAAAAATAAAAAGCTTACATAGCATAAGTATTTGTAGTTCATATGTGACAACACTGAAAAAATAGAAAGGTCAGCAAAGAGAAAATTATGTGACAAAATTAAAACGAGGCCAAATAAAATATGAAATTTAAAGGGAAAGGCATGAAATTGAACTAAATAGCAAAATTTTGCAAAGAAATTAAATAATCCCCCGGAAAATGTCAGTCTTGACCAATTATATAATATATATACTGTATCTACAAACATACACAGACTAATAGAGCCTTAAAATGAAGAAAGCCAAATCAATAGAATTCCCTGACATTTTTTTAAGAATTTTTCTCACAGATCATGTTCATCAATCACACTTAGTAAAATAAGAAATAAATAATGAATTGGCAGTCAAAAAATAGATATTCCTAACGAAATGGTAGCCCTACATCCTGTGAGTTTGGATAGTACAAGCCACACTCGTTGATAATTTCAGGTTACAGAATAAATAAAAATGTAAACTTAAAAGCATTTATAACTGAACCTCAGCCTAAATGTACATAAAAAAAAGTGTCTCATGCAAATTACTTACAGTGGGATTTGTAGCTTTAAATGCATTTATTGGAAAACAAAAATAATTGAAAAAACATGGAGTGAGCATTTGAATCAAGAAGTTTAGGAAAGAAAAACAAGATAGATGCAAACAAAATAGAAGAAAGAAAATAACAAAGATAAAGGAGAAATTAATGAAGCGGTACATACAAAATAAATCAAACAGTGTTAATCAATAAAGAAATAAATGGATTCTCTGATAAGGCTAACAAAATTGAAAACCTATGTAATTGCAATTAAGAAAGGGACATGAGTAAATACCATTAAGAGAAAAAGTGATACAGATTATAATAGATATTTTTACACCACAAGACATTAATTCAAGCATAATCATCAATAACTTAAACATTTAAATGCAAAAGGAGCACCAGGGTGTCTCAGTAGATTAAGCATCTGACTCTTGGTTTCAGCTCAGGTCATGATCTCACAGTTCATGGGATGGAGCCCCACATTGGGATCCGTGATGACAGTGTGGAGCCTGCTTTGGATTCTCTCTCTCTCTCTCTCTCTCTCTCTCACCCTACTCTGGTCTCTCTCTATCTCTCTCTCTATCTGAAAATAAGTAAATAAATATTTTTAAAAAACTGTAGAAAAGCAAAAAAAAAAAAGCTAAATGCAATCGGTAATTTCCCAGAAATATATGAATTATCAAAATTTATCTAACCAGGAAAAATCCTGAATAAACCAATCCTTTTTTTGCTCAAATGCACTCAGATTTATAAACGTCCCCCATTGTATCCTCAATAGCATAAGACTGGGTCTGTTTTATGGGAGTTCTAGAAAACTCTGAGACCATTAATTCTGGGCTTATTTAATTTCTTCCAGACTCTAGAAAGAAACAGGAAGATATTCAACTCATTTTATGATACTAGTATAATCTTTATGCATGAACAGAATATGGATGGCGCAAGAAAATGATATTATTTTGGCCCATCTCACATATAAATACAGATATAGCAATTTTTCATAATTTTTAAAAGACAATATTAAATACAAAAAGGATCATGCTAAAAATAATACATCACAGAAAAAACTGCTTATGTCAGGAATACAGGTATTATTTTGCTTTAGAAAATCTTCTAACACAGTAACTACATAATAGTTTACAGAAGAAAAAACAATGTAATTATGTCAATAGCTTCAAATTGAGACAATGAATGTATTTAGCACTTTAGCTTGGTAAATTTCTAATTGTTAAATTCTGACTGTATCTCTTGCTGAATGAGGGTGAAAATAAGTTCTTTTATACAATGTTAGGTGTGTAAATTGATATAGTTATCCTACAAAAAACTTTGTATTATAAATTACTTTTTTAATGTGCAGGTGTTCTACCTGTAGTTATGTACTACACAAAATCATTCCAGGGCATCTGGGTGGCTCAGTTTAGCCTCCAACTCCTGATTTTGTCTCAAGTCATGATCTCCTGGTTCTCGGGTTCAAACCCAGCATTGGGCATTGCGCTGATATGTGGAGCCTGCTTCCCATCCTCTGTCTCCCTCTGTCTCTGCCTCTCTCTCTTGCTCGGATACTCTCTCTATATCATAAATAATAAATAAGCATAATAAACAAGCATAAATAAATAAGCATTTAAAAAAATCATTCTCACAGGGTCACCTGGGTGGCTTAGTCGGTTAACCATCCGAATTTGGCTCAGGTCACGATGTCACAGTTCTAGGATTTGGGCCCTGCATCGGGCTCTGTGCTAAAAGCTCAGAGCCTGGAGCTTGCTTCGGATTCTGCGTCGCCCTCTCTTTCTGCCTCTCTCCCACTCACGCTTTGTATGTCTCTTTCTCAAAAATAAACATTAAAAAATAAAAAAATAAATAAAAATCTAATATTGTGTGTGATATATATACTTAGATATCATTTATGTAAATTTTAAAACACTACTATTTGTATATTTTTTCTTTAATATCATAAGATAATATTTGGAAAAATACAAACCTACTGATAATCATAATTGCCTCTAGGCATAACTGCAGAGACTCTAGATAAATAACAGGTGACAATTTCAAGTTTATACTTTAGGTTCTGTTAACTTTAAAAATAAAACTGTTATTTTAGCAGCAACAGTGAATTTATTCCGAAATAGCAGAAAATTGGCAATTCAGGACAAACAAGCTATGGCAAATCTTAGGCAAGTCTGGAGAACAAAAGAAAGTTATGTGCCTTATAGAGGATGGGGATTGTTATAGAAGGGCTGTTATAAACAAAACATAGCATGTTGTTTACATTATAAACACAACAGGAGGTCTGTTATAAACAAAAAGTTCATTGGAGTAAACTGGGAGTTTGAAATGCAGTGGCTTTTCATTGGCTGAGTTGTGACAGTCTCTCATTGGCTGAGTTGTTGCTGGGGGAGGAGCAAAACCTTTTCCTCCTGCTGGGTAGTAAAGTAGTAGCTAAAGTATTATCATTTGCAAGTTATGTCTCTTCCTGCCCGGCTGCAATGGATGACAAGTGGTAGGGCCTAGGAGCTTCCCCTTCTGGTCTCCTGGATCCATTTTAGTGAGGTTTCCCTTTATCAGGTTTCATAGTTCTAATTAAAAAACCAAATAAGACAAAGTATTCATATGTTACTTATCAATAAAATGAATTAAAAAATTCAAATCAAATATTTCAGAAAGTTAGAGTGATTTAATTCTCAGTGTTGGAAAATAAGTAATTATTATATTTCCTTTACCATTTTTCTGATTGTTTTCCATTCCCACAGATCTCTCTTTCATAGATACACACACCTGTTTAAAAGCATAATAAAGGAAGATAATTCAAGCATCAAAAAAAAAAAAGAAAAAGAAAAGTAGTTTTGTATAGTGCAGTGGTGTGAATGTTTGGGCTCCCCCAAATTCATATGTTGAAATCCTAATCCCAATGTAAAGGTGTTTAGAGATTAGGCTTTGGCGAAGTAATTAGGTCATGAGGGTGGAGTTCTCATGAATGGGATTATTTCTCCTAGAAGAGGCTAGAGAGCTAACGAGCTCTCTTTTTGCCATGTGAGGACACCACAGAAACATGGCCCTCTGTATGCCAGGAAGAGTTCCCTAAGAACTGTGCTGGCACCCTAATCTCAAACTATCAGACTCGAGGGCTGTGAGAAATAAATGTTTGTTGTTCATCCAGTCTATGGTGATTTCTTATACTGGCTCCAATGGTCTAAAATACATTGGTAGAGAAATAATCTGGAAAACTACTGGAGACCAAGCAAGACACTAATTCAGGTCCCTTACCCCGTACGTTGTGAGGGAAGATAAACAGGGCCCATCTGAAACTGATATAGTTGATAACCACTTTTGATTAAGTACGGGCAAGGCAGGGGAATGAATAAAACACATAAAGCTTGGGGCGCCTGGGTGGCTCAGTTGGTTAAGCGACCAACTCTCAATTTCGGCTCAGGTCAGGATCTCACAGTTCCTGAGTTCCAGTCCTATGTTGGGCTCTGTGCTGACAGTGTGGAGTCTGCTTGGGATTCCCTCTCTCTGTCTCTCTCTCTCTCTGCCCCTCCACCACTCATCCTCTCTCTCCCAATAAATAAATAAATAAACATTAAAACACACACACATAAAGCTTAAGGATGATAAGATTTTATTTATACCAGCATGGGCATTCCAGGGGGCACAGAGGACACATGCGGAAACATATGGACCTGAGGGCACGAGAGGAGGTTGAGCCATGGAAGTGGAAGAATGGAAGAAGAAGGGCTGCCATCTGGGCTGGGATCAAGGATGATGACTCACGAATAGACACCAAGAGAAGGAATCCTACCAAGACAGGATATTCTGCAGTTGCCAACCTGCATTGGAGGACAGGACTGACACAGCGTTTGGTGGAAGGAGTTAGATTTAACCTGAATTGTGGGCAAACTCAAAAGAACTGGACTAAGAGAAATGGGGAGGCAGCTGGGTGTGTTTCCTTCCTGAGCCCTTTGGAATGTAAAAAACAGGAGTTGTTCTTGATGTATAGAATGATGTGGGGAGAAGCTATAGTTCATTTTATGAGGTGGGGCAGAATTAACCTGGGGCGTATACAAGAATGGGAGTGTTTTCAGTGAATAGCACACAAATAAATAAATGGAACAATCTGTTGAGACTAAGTTTTTCGCTATGGGCCATCTGGTTCATATCAATTAGCACACACTGATTTTATTTGATCCTTAAATAGGCATTCTCTCAAAGAGCTTCTAATGTAACCTTAATGTGAAACTGTTCCATATATACATAAAATAGGTACCCTTTAGTACTTCATAAAGGGCAAAATATAGTATGTCTTAGTTGCAAATAAAACACCAATTGTTACTATACTATGTGTGTGTGTGTGTGTGTGTGTGTACACATACATATATATATATATATAATATATTATATATATTCACTTACACCTATTCATACACACACACACACACACACACACACACGTATACTAAGTTTTTACTTTAATATTTTCACAGCATTACACCTGTTAAATGTCAAGTTTTTAACAAAAGTTTCTTCATAAATGGATAAATACTATGGCTATCATATAAATTATGTTGCCTTAAGAAGTTCAATATAATTTTGTTACTTAGGGGTTGGCCTCATATATTTTCAATATTAGTTCAGAATGCAACACATTATCATTTATACGGAATTGGGTTAATTGGATATTTGGGTTAATTGAGAATATGTTCAGTACATAGTTGGGTTACCAATCTTCAAAGAATTAAAGTACAATAAGATATATTAAAATGAAAATTCTACTGAACATAATTTAGTAGTCCCTCTATGTTTCAGAAAGAACTTGAGAATCGTGCAGTTCTCCAGGATAATTGTTACGAGCATTAATTATCTTGTATTACTACCATACATTCATGGGTTATTAGAGACTAAGCTCAATTTCAACAAGATGGGTAACATATCTAGAAAATTCTTTTCTGTATTATTTTTTTAAAAATCTATAATATTCTCATTTATCTATTTGTATAGGATACATGTAGAATATGACCCTTAAATATGTGGATTCTGAGTTTTTGGCATTACTATATTCTGTTACCCACAACCTAATGTTTACATTATGGACTTCCAAGTAAATAGTCCGAAGATTTTTTTTACACATTCCAAGAATATTTTAATAGGCAATTTATAGTTCCTGATGTTTCTATTTTTAAAGTCCTTTATACTCCAAATTGATCTCGATGATTATGAGTGCTAAAATACCTGAAGGACAGACATAATGTGAATCTATTGTCAAAATGTCAGTGTATTTTTTAGCCCAATACTCGTTATTTTAATAAAGAACTTTTGAAAAGTGGCAGCTTCCTTAGAAATAGTGTATAGTGGTAAGAGGTAAAATGAAATGATAAGAACCATAATTTATTACACGTACTATGTGCTGGGGACTCTGCTGAGCATGTTACCTATAACAACAAATTAAAACGCCACAAAAACGTTACGAGGTTGTCATTGCGACCCCTGAGTTAGAAATAGGCAAATTGTGGCCCACAGATGTTGAATGACTTGCCAAGATTTACACTAGCAAATAGGATTCTAGCCTCGATTCTATGTTCCCAAATCCTCGTCTATAATGGACTATAAAAGGCAGGCTTACATGTTGTAATTGGTCATTCTTGCATTATTTTTATTCCCTCTTTAAAAATAGCGTAACGGAGAAAAAGATTCTTTGAGAAGGTTTGCAGGATTGTATATGGCAAACTCAGAACTATAACCTAGGTCCTATAACTTTCAGTCTTTCTGCTACCCACTCCCGCCTCCCTATATAATACAATAATTGGCTTTCGTCTTTGTTTAGACCCTAAGATTATTTTTATATGATGCATGTCCCGCATATATTCATTAGGAAAGTTCACATTTTTCTTTAGACATTTAAATTAATTCATCTAGAAATTTGGAAGCTTCTAAGATGCCCGTGGACTGATTGGAAACTCCAGTGATTTTTGAATGAAAGGGCTTTTGAGTACACAAATGAATGAACCAGACAAGTGCAGCTGTGTTTAGAATGAGGCTTTATAATAGTCTAAGGCAGACTTTATTAGGTATTCCCTCTTAATGAGTTCCATATAATTCTCCCAGTTAATAAGTTAAAGATCATCTTTGTAGCTGACAAGCCTGAAAATTCTGACTTAGATTTATAAAAAAAAAAAAAAAAAAAAAAACAAAAAAAAAAAAAAACAGAACAAAACAACACAACAACAAAAAAAAACCCTGTTAGCAAAGCAAGCGGATGTGCTTGTGTGCTTGTGTCCTAAGGAGGAGATACCTAAAAGCTATATGGCGTGAGGTCGCAGTCCTCAAAGAGAAGTGGACAGGGTGTTTACTATTGTTAAATGCCATTTCCCTCCTGCTATACTTCCAACTCTAATAAACACTTAAAAGAATATCCCATGGGAACATACAGTGAACTGAGCTGAGCTTTTCAAAAACTGAAATCATTTGCCTCTTCATCTTGTTTACCGTTTCACCAAATGGGGTTTCTGTTATGTGTCATCGATGGCATAGGGTGAGGCAATGCTAATTGACTAATAAAATCCCTGTTTGATGAGGTAATTGGGAAAGGACCTGTAGTTTGACTGCATTCTTGCTGAAGGGGTGGAGGGCTCTGACTCCTTTTGACAGCCTCGCTGTGAATGATATTAATTGAACTGCAGTTGCCTCAGGCTGCAAATTGGGATTTACTGAAAAATGTTTCAAGCTACAGGATTAAGATCAGATGGGAGTTTTAGTTAAGAAACAAACATTAGGTAAAGTGCATTACATCATCAGCTAAGGAAAATTTCCTTTACTGTTCATTATTTCCTCAGCAATGTTAACTAGGAAATAAAATTCAAATAGCACTTCGACATTTTTAATTGCAACGTTTCTGCACTTTACGCATCATAATTTTCTTTTTTTAGCTAATGTCTAGCTTCAAAATTCTATGATCAATGGTAAAATGGCCTTTATTAATGGGTATATTAAAGTATTTCTTACTTACTTTTTCTTAAGACAGGCTTTTTTCCTTTTACACAAATGATTTTGTTCCTCCTTATGCTTTGATAATATGCATTATGCATTCTGATTTGTTTTATAGTGATTTGGGAATTTAACATATATTTCCTTCTCACACTGTTGACTCTCATTTAGGAATGGAATCTCTGTCTTCACAGTTTTTGGTTAACACCTATTAAGATATTAAATACCCAAGAAGCATTTACCGAGCTACGTTTTTTTTTTCAGTATTCTAGGCTAAAGAGGGTTTAGAAAGAATTGTCTGGGGTATGATATGTGAGATGTGAGAAATTTTAAAGTACTTGTGGAAATGTAAATGGTATTTATTGTTTAGAATATAGAAATTCCAAAATTTCATTGTTCTTGCTGAGTAAGGACAAAATAAAATAATATATATGCATATATAACAATATATGGGTATATATGTAGAGAAAATATAAAACATATTAAATATAAAATATTAAATGTCTGTATATATGTGTATACACACACTAAGATTATAACCAACCTTGAATATACCATTCATATTATCCATTAATATTAGTCACAAGAAAGTCTGTTTAGTTAAAAAGTGAGGGTGAGTTAATGAATGCTAAATTATTAATATGTTATATAAACATATGCATTTAATGTGAAAATATAATTGGAATAAATCTGCTATTCTAAAGCAAGGTAATATTCTAACGAGAAAGCATTGAGTAAAAGTTATCAAAAATATTTCTAACCATTTATCACAGGCTTGGTATTGTATTTTTAATATTTATTTATTTTTGAGAGAGAGAGAGAGCAAGAAGGGGAGAGGCAGAGGGAGGGAGACACAGAATTGAAGCAGGCTCCAGGCTCTGAGCTGTCAGCACAGAGCCCAATGCGAGGTTTGAAATCACAAACTGTGAGATCTTGACCTGAGTCGAAGTCAGACGCTTAACTGACTGAGCCACCCAGGCACCCCTAGGCTTGGTACTTTAAAATTTTATATTCAACTATTTGCGTAAGCTGAAGTTTTCAGTGTAATAGATGATAAATTGAGTTGTTTTTAGAGCAGCTTAAGTTAAACACTGTGTATGTAATGGGAAATATTTTAACTTTATTTTTCAATAGAGATGTAACCATATGACTAAAAGACAATGTTGAGTGAAAACACATCAGTTAAAAGGAGTATTTAAAGACATGACATCCAAGGCTGGCACACGTAAAAGAAATAGTGAAACATAAACCACTTTCCTGTAAGGCAAGGTACCTGGCTGAACTTGACACTCCAATCACTACTAAATGAAACATAAAGGTCAAAATCAATTTGGTTGGATTTCAAAATGTGAGCAGAGGAGTAGTATGAGAAATAGCTTCAGGGATAAATTAAACATTTAACAGGAGAGAATCTCATGTCAGAAAGAGGATTTTTTTTACTTAGCTCATTGGGCAACACAAGGCACTTGAGATGTTTGACCAGAATGCCACGATCACAGTTTTATTTTACAGAACTTAACGTCATGATAATTAAGTGAAATATATGAAACTGGATTGGATCTTGAACACCCCCTCCGAACACAGTGGGGCAATTGGCAAATTGGAATAAAGTCTCTAGAATATAGCATTTTATTAATGTTAATTTCTTGATATGGATACTTGGCATTATGGTGGTAACAGGTTCTTGTTTAGGAAACGTACACTGAAGTTCGTAGAGGTAAAGGGACATCACATATCTTCATGCAACTTTATTTTAAATGTTTCAGAAAAAAAATGTCTCAAGGACACACACACGCACTTACACGCACACTTACACACACACACGCACACATGCATACACACACAGTAGTGGGGAATAAAGCAAATATGATAAAATATTCACATTTGAGGAAACTGGATAAATGGTACACAGGAATTCTTTGGAATATTTTTGCAAGCTTTCTAAAAGTCTGAAACAATTTCAAAAAAGCTATAAAAGTAATATGTCAATGACATAAGATAGGTTAAGAGATGACTAGGTTGTGAGAGTTTATCATGATGAAAAGCTACATTTGTAGCTTTTAGGAGGGAAATCTGGGAGAACTCCCCAAATCTAAAATGTATACATCTTTCAACTAAGTAACTTCACTTCTGGCATTTGTCTCATGGAAGAATACTCATATGTGCACAAATTTCTGTTTAAGAGGAAGCTACATTCAGGCATATTCATGCTATAAAATAATAGGAGACAGAAGATAGACCTATGAATGTCCAATATGTCCTCACAAAGAAAGATCTCCAAGACATATTAAATAAAAAATAAGCTAATTGCAAAACCAAACATATGGTAAAATCCCCTTTATGTTAAATCCCATTACATTAAATTATCTTTCATATTTAAAAATTGGATGGGGGGGCACCTGGGTGGCTTAGTCAGTTAAGTGCCCAACATTGGCTCAGGTCATGATCTCACGGTTCATGGGTTTGAACCCCACTCTGGGCTGACAGCTCAGAGTCTGGAGCCTGCTTTGGAATCTGTGTCTCCCTCTCTCTCTGTATCCCTCCTTGACTTGTGCTCTCTCTCAAAAATAAATAAATGAACATTTAAAAAAACACAACTGGATAAGGGTGCCTGGGTGGCTCAGTCATTTAAGGGTCCAACTTTGGCTCAGGTCATGATCTTGGGGTTCGTGGATTCAAGGCCCACATTAGGTTCTGTGCTGACAGCTCAGGGCCTGGAGCCTGCTTGGGATTCTGTGTCTCCCTCTCTCTCTCTGCCCCTCGCCCACTCATGCTTTGTTTATGTGTCTCTCTCAAAAATAAATAAATGTTAAAAAATTTTTAATTAAAAATTTGATTTAAAAAAATGGATAGAGTTGTAAATGCCTAAGGCAGATGCCTAAGGTGGTGACCTCTGGGGAAAAGAGAAAAGAGCTTGGAGAGCAGCTGCCATGACAGCAACTTTGAGTGCTTACTCGAAATACATCTTGGTTTCTAATACATCAAGGTATTCATATCTTACTTGGGTAATTAAAAAAAAATGAGTATCACACAGTTCAAAAAGAAGCTGATTTGAGGTGCCTGGATGGCTCAGTCAGTGGAGCATGTGACTCTTGAGCTCAGGATCGTGAGTTCAAGCCCCGCATTGGGTGTGAAGCCTACCTGATGAAAATAATAATAATAATAAGCTGAGTTCTAGTGGAGCGAGACTGCTGTAACAGTCTGATAAGGAATGGGAAAGGGCAAGTGAATTAGGGTTGTGTCAGCAGAAACAGAGAGGAGGAAGTGGTAGGTGTGAGAGGGAGAATCTATATGCCTCGGTACTTGAACGGGTATAGAGTGAGAGAAGGAAAGAAGATTTAATATGGCTGACTGCAACAGGGACGGCTTTAACAGGAATAGGGAATAAGAGAACCTACTGATTGTGAGGACAAGATAATTTTTATTTTGGAGACACTGGATCTGAGATACTGAGATACAGGTAAATACACTGCAAGTCTCCTAGAAAGACATAATATTTAAAGACACAGACCAGAACTACCCTGGGGTTAAGCGACTAAGTCCTTGAGCTAATAATTATAGAACAACTGTTAAGTGGACACTAATTGGACTTCATTGTTATGATCACTGTCTAATGTCCCACTTGAAGTTCTATATACACACTTAATCCTTAGATGGCTATGTATTTAGTTTGGTATTAAAATTGATCTTAGGAGGCTAAAATATTACAGAAAGGAATTCATTCACATTATTTTCAATAAATAAATTCTTGTATAATGAAACCTGTCTTCCATTTGGTACATTTCCCACTTAAAACTCTATATCTAAATCAAACTTCTGAATATGAGTGAAATTTGCAGAAATATAAAAAATGTATTATAAGCAAATGCCATTTTTATAAATAAAAGTTGTAAATGGTTTAAGTCTTACTCAAGGCATTTTCTTCCTAGCATGGTTCCATTAAGATGTTACTGCCTTGGGTCCTTGCAGGATATTGAAGTCCATCAGTGGGGTTACTTGTGGCATTTTAAAACTATTCAGATGCCTGAGCTTTTGCAACTAGGGGGTGCTGAAGTTCTACAGAGGATTAGATTACATCTTATTTTTTTAAAAATTTGGTAATCGGTGAAAATTTTTAAAAGTTAAAGTCTTTAATAAAATAGCATTGAATGACACATAGCAATTTGCATAAACAATATTTAAACACACTTTATTGTCGAATTAACCATATAAACTCTCATCTGCGACAGAACTCTCCAAATAATGTAAATATACTTATTTGGTCTTATGTTTGTGTTATATGAATTACTGATAATTCCAATTTCAACTATGGAGAAATAAAAAGGTACATTGGGTGGATACCACTAGGATATAGGACACTTATAGACCAGAAATTGCCTACTTTCAAACTGAAGATCAAAGTAAATAAATCTAAGTAATCTAGACTTGTAGCAAGAACAAAAATACAACTAGAAGGCCTAACATAGACAAAGACATTATATACTTAATCTTTAAATGTTTTATAACAAATCCGAAATTATTCAAATAAAAAAGAAATGAATTAAAAAAATTTAGTTTTACTGTAAAATATGTAAGCATTTTAATAAAATAAAGAAGCTAAAATCCTTCAAAGATTTTTTTTTCAAACTCGTTACTTCTAATAATAGCGTATTTTCCTCTTGGTTTCTTAAAAATTATGTGGAATCATATATCCATTATTATATTCCAATTTAAAATATTTATGACTCTTTAAGGCACAATGATTTTGTATATTCTATATCAACAAAATGAAATCCATGAAAATATATTTAGGCTTTAAGATGGATTAAATAGAATTTCTTTTGTCAGAAACATTTAATCAATGTATCTATCCTTTATTTTTATCAGAAGCCAGAATTCAGTATGAATTTATGTAAATCCAGATGTCCCTCTGTTTCAAAAATGCTTACCGTGTTTCATAACCTGGCATTTTGACAACACAGACACACTTTAAAATGAGCTGATTTTACAAACTAGTAACTTTTTGAACTTTATTTCTCCACAGAGCCCACATAATTATAGTTAATATATTTCTACTTACAAAGTTTAAACAATATGTAATATAATTTTTGCTTAATCTGTGATAGTACCATCTAAAATTATACAAGAATAAGATGGCTTTCTCTGAAAGTTACAAGGAAGGAAATCCGAAATACTACATACATTAGAGTGGTCATCATAACAGGATCCAGCGTGCACATCATTTTATTATCAGAATTTATGTGAAATATTTGCAATTTACACTAACCGAAGAGAACGGTTTAGATTTTATTGTATGGAGTATGCTTATCCTTCATTTATTCCTAAAGCAATATGTTTGCTATACATATATACATCATCAGTAGAGCACAGACGTAACAAGATCATGCTGCCATTCGAAAGTTAGGTGCCACATTTTTATTACAATCACATGGCATCCAAAATGCAATATATTGCTATGAAAATGCAAAATTTTTCAGACTGGCATTTATGAAAGAGGTTGGTCACAATGACATGGGATTTTATTTTACACAAATGAAAAGATTTATCATAAATATATAGACCAATATATAACATTGAAGAACAAGAAGCAGAAAGGAAACAATGCTCTTGCGTAAAGATCAATTCGCTTAGCTGCTGTTGGAATAACAGGTTTGGCAGGGGGCGGCTTCTTGTTGTTCTTTGCCTGAGATTTCCCAAGCCCATTGTTGACTTCAATAGGTTTTCCATAGCAGTCATAATTGGATAATTCGAAATCTCTTGGTAAGCTTCCAACAATGCTGAAGTCATTAGACCTCAGGTCAGACTTGGAGGTGCAAACCTTTTTGCATCTTGTCTCTCCAACCTGAGAATAAAAATTAAGGACAGGGTATATTTAATTTTTTTTCTATTCATAAAACATCTCTTCAAAAGGATATTTAAAAAATCTGATGGTCTAATCAGTTGACTATTATCTCTGTTTGGCAAAACAATTTAATAGCAACTGATTAGACCATCGGGTTACCTGAACATTTAGGGCTTGAAAATGTTGCCCATATAACAAGGCTTATGTCATGGAATAAACTTTTGACAGGTTATTTTATGTCAAAGGATCAAAGCGCAAACCAACATTTATCTCAGGCGCTTCCAGGCTTGTGAGAGTTCTCAGCTGAAATACCAATGAATAAAAATCCAATATTTAACCATAACACAGACCACATTACCACAATATGTGGATTACGGAAATCTTCTGGTATTTCTAACCTTTGACTTCCCCGTGGATTCTATTTCCAAAGACGGTGGTTTATAAATGACTGAGGCATTTATCTCCTCAATGAGACAGACTCTGTCTCCAAACCACACTCACAAACAAGATCTAAAAGATGGTCACAATTACCATGAACCAAAGATTTACTGGTGAAAGGCATCCATTCCTAATTTGTTGACTAAATTTGAAGAGCCAACCACACTCAGAGAATCTAAAGAAATTGTGTGTATTTCAGCCAGATCATAAGCCATAGAGATTATTCAGTTGATGGTCTCTGAATTATTAAATCTGCATTCATTCCCCATAACATACATAACAATTATTTTACACTGAACTCTAGCAATCAGAAATGCTCTTAGAAAAAACAGAGGTGTAGGCTAACCCCAGTGTCTAGGATAGCCCTGATATTACAAAAGGCCACAGAAGGGCCAGCTTTTGACTCTACTGCTTAATTTCCTACTGTTCTTACTCCTGAGTTCTATGCTTCACCTTTGGGATCTCCATTATCGATATTTACTGATTTTACTGAAAAAGGAAACTATGTCATTATATATACTGTTGGTATACTATAGTTTTTGCCTTGTTAGTATAATACATATGGATTCTACTTACCCTAAGTTATGGCTGGGTAAAAGTTATGCTTACTCTAAGAAGTAAAACACATTATTTCCTAGAAGTACTTCAGGTAGCAGGACCTTATCCTTTATCTGAACAAACACTGAGACATATTTTCTGGGCCAGAGCCAGATGGCAGTGTCTAGAGGTGGATAGCACACATAATTAAGATACACTGAGTGGAAAATCCAAAATGTGTTTATGCATCTCCTGTCATTATATATGTAGGTTATTTCCATTTTTTTTCAATTATGAACATGTATTGGTAATGTTATTTTTTCAGCTGGTATGCAAGTGTTAGCTTGATCATTATATACTTTATACCACATAGATATTTGTACAATCCATTGAGTAAGAATGTTTAAAAAATACGTTTCTATAAACATAATTATACAAAAATACACAAGAAAGAAAAGATATGGAGTGCCAATATATTAACATATTTAGAGAATGTTTGTTATTAAATAGCCCAAATGGAAACACATTTCCATCCTGCTTTGATGGGACTTTGTTTTAGCTACCAGCAGCCAACCTTAAGAAAGAGGATCCCCACCGCTTTTCTAATGTGCCGTTACAATTTGCCAATTGTGAGATCTCAGCTGAGCTTAGAAGAGTAATTGTGTCTTGATGAGGTATCTGGTTTTGACGGAGCAACCACAGGTCTAGTGTCTAGTCCATACCAATTTATGCACTGTGTCTATGACAATATCTGGCAAAAAAGAGGGGCTGGCGAATGAGAAAGACAGCAAAGGTAGCAACTAAAATCTAAATTATTTAAATAGGACTTTGGGAAATCATATATATATATATATATACATATATATATAAAATTCATGAATATATATACTTGACTATTATAAATATTTGATTGTACATGAGTATTATATATGTGAATATTATGAATTATGAATATAATGATTATATATGATAGAAAATAGATTTTATATATATAAAATTTACCTTTAGACCTTCCACTTAAATTTCCCAACTGGAAATTTCAAAAGGCCATTTTCAGCAAGCGGTTTGTCATTTAAGCTCCACCACCATGACAGACTCACGCACATACACAGACTCATCATATTCACAGTCACACACCTTCCGTGTAAGTGTGCCAGAAGGAAGCCCGCACTTAAAGCTCAAATTTTCCAGTGCTATCTGAGGAGTCGGTCTCAGTATGTACCAGTGAACTTTTGTAAAGAGTAAAATGACTACCTTCACTGGAACAGAGGTTGAGAACAGGCTCTACATATCAAATCTGTGCACTATCCTCAGACTCTCAGAGTAATCTGCAAAATCTGGGACTCTGTAGATATCCCAGTCTTTCTCCCTTTAGAATTCTCTAAGAAATCTAAAGTTTTAGATTCACTAACTGTGCTTTAGAATCCACTTATCAAAACAAAGGAGTATTCGGGCTTCTGCCAATAGACTTAAGAAGCATGTTTCTTCTCAGTGACTTTACTTTTTCACAAAGAAAGAGATGCATATTTACATGAGAAATACATTTACTTTAAGTCATATTTTATACACACCTACATAGCTCTAAGTATAGTTTTAGTATCTATAAATAACTAAACAAGTAACCAAATTTATATGATATTATAACCTAAGTCACACATAAATGCTTCACATTTTCTAAACTGTTTTATTTACGTAAACATATTCTTAGATTCTGCTAGCAATTTTAATAATTTTAAAATTTTACCTACACAGTTTATTCAAAATGTGACACAGGATGTTATATTTATTCAGAGAGTTTATTTAAATATAGTAAACATGTCAGTAAGAGAAGAATAATTTCTTCAATGTTAAAATAATAAAATAGAAAAGTACTCCAAAGGGCTTCAATTTGGTTACACTAAATCTTCAATCATTTTATTCATTAAAACCTCTTTTAGAAACATAGTTGAAGATTCTTCTATTTGAAAAGAGTAGGTGTGTGTGTGTGTGTGTGTGTGTGTGTACTGATGGAGAGAACCTCTTCTACAGAAATATTTTTTAATTATGTGACACAACTGAGAAAGAAATAAGAAGTCCTCAGATTCCTTAAGTAAGTCATGATTCATTAACAAGTTGGCTGCTCTCCCCTTTTTCCATTCATCAGAGATTTTATACAAACATAACTTTTTATTTAGTTAATACTCTCCACACATAATTATCATATCTAATATGTACATAAAAGTACAAATTTATTAAAATGTTTTAAGCAATTATAATATCACATGAAGAGGGATTCAATAAACTCCTTATAAATGAGATACTAACCCTACATAACACATTATTAAAAGTGATCTTAGTTATATTAATCTCCAATCTAAAATTTCTCAATTTTTCTCAGATAAATATGTGTCGTAATTTCATCATATAAACTTGTCACTTTTGAAAATACTGGTAGCAAAAATGAGGTAGCAAAAATGATAATGAAACTGTCAGGAATAAAAAAAAATGATGCAGAGAATAACTTACTAATGTTTCAAACTGAAGCCTTTAAGATTTTCTTTGTTGTCCTTTTCAGTTTGAGTCACACATTTAAAAGCAAATAACCTTATGCAATATTCCTTGACCAGAAGACTTACGCATGATTTCGTGGTGATAAAGATACCTTCTGCAGTTGATGAAAATACGTTCAGAAGGGAATAATCTCTATATATTTTACTAAATTTAAGTCATTCCTTATTTTTAAAAATTTAACATTACCATAGGAAACAACTATCCCATTGAAGCATGAACAGTAGATTTTATTTTTAATTCAATCAAATCCAAAAGCAAGGATACTATTTTTGTCTTTCATTCACAACTTTCTTGTGAATGGTACACGGCACACACTAGGCATTGAGAATAGGGTGGTATTAACAACAGTAGGTCCTCACTATTTTTGCTGAATTAAAAGAAAGAAATGTGCGAGTGAACAAACAAATTAGTAAACAAAATATTGTAATGGTTGAGGAAGTCCTAAATTTACCTGGAAAATTATGTATGTATGATGACAGATTTATGTATGCAGCTAAAATTATAAAAACACGTTAAAAGCTAGATTAAACTATCATTGCTCTTACATTTTTTTATATCTTCCCTTTTCTTAGCAAGGATAGTATTATTTTAAATATCAGCATCAAAAATTTCCTATAATCCAAATTTCACTGTGCTTCCAATTACTATTCCTATGCTGTCTAAAAATAAATGACATATCATTTTGAAACCATGCCCCACAGTGTTAATGAGACTGAAACCAGCAGAAAGTTTAAAGGTTGTTTTTTAGAGAATTGTTTCTCCCTAATCAGCTATTGTGTCTTTTCAGACCCCACTAACAAATCCACTAGCTGTTTCTACAGAGGCTTGAACTCAAGGTCAACTGATATAGTTCCAGCCTATGAACAAGCAAAGCCCTGCATTCCTTAACAGATAATGAGCCTAAGACCCCATTCCAGTTTATGCCAGCTCTTGGAACATGCCCATAGCCCCTTGTCCTTGGCGTAAAATAACCTCCTGACTGACGCCAGGAGCTGCATTTTTCCTTCTCTGGTGTTAAGTCCCCACCCCAAAGTGAACACGGGATGTATGCTGCATGCATGTTTGCTCAATGTGTGTATTCCACCATTCCTCATGAATAGTCATAAGTTTCCCTGCCCTTTTCATCAACATATATGTAATCTCCTACCCTGAATTACCCTTTAAAAACCCTGCTCCTTAACCTGGAACCTCGGAGATGGTCCTTGGACACCAATCCGCTGTCTCCCCAGGTTGCCAGACTCCTAAATAAAGCAATCTTTCCTTTCCGGCCAGCACCTGTCTTTTGAGTATTACCTTTCCAGTGGCAAGCAGCCGAAGTTGGGTTTTGCTAACAATTTCATTGAAATTACTTAGCAAAAGTTTGTGATTTGAAAGCAAAATACACTGGAACAGATGCATTTTGAAACCAAAAACTATATTTTTCACAGGAAAACCATCAATGAAAAAAGAAACAATTTTTTAATTTCTTTTTTACATACTTTTATGTGTCAATGTGTAACAATCTTATTGAATTTATCAAGCTTACACATTTGCTCTAAGTTTGAGATATATATATATATATATATATATATATATATATATATATATATATAAAGCTAAGTTATTTTCGGATGCATTCACATTCTGAAATCTTTCTCAGGGTACAAATACTACATAGGTCCAATGTTCGATTTAGAAATTGCATTTGGGGGCGCCTGGGTGGCTTAGTTGGTTAAGCGTCCAACTTAGGCTCAGGTCATGATCTCACGGTTCATGGGTTCAAGCCCTGCACTGGGCTCTGTGCTGACAGCTCAGAGCCTGGAGCCTGCTTCAGATCCTGTCTCCCTCTCTCTCTGTCCCTGTCCCCCACTTGCACTCTCTCTCTCTCTTATATAAATAAAGATTAATTTTTTTTTAAAAAGAAATTGCATTTGGCCTGTAAGCAATGAGAGTAATTTACATTTATTTCTGGAGATAAAAATTTCTGGCCAACTTTTAAACTCCCTAAGCATCACTCAGAATGTAGCAGGTTCAGAATTAAGACACGTGCGTTTCTATTGGCAACCCAAACATAGAGAATTGAAATACAGAAGTTCTTAAATATGATGAAGTTTTCTTCATTGGGAAATTATTTTAATGCCTGAAGACTAAAACTTAAATAATATAATTCTGGGGGAGAGTTCAAGATGGCATAGAAGATCCTGAACTCACCTCTCCCATGGACAGAACAAATCCATAACTGCATATGGAATAATTCCCTCTGAAGGGGATTGAGAAACTGGATTGAGAAGCTCAGGTGCTGACTCAAGTGACATGGAAAGCAGCGCAATGAAGGGGATTGAGAAGCTGGATGAACAGAGCCTCTGCAACAAGGAAGAACAAAATGGGTAGAAGAGGCAGAGACACTGTCTCGCTAAGGAAAAAAACACACCCGAGGTGCAGCACTCCATGGATCGGAGGGATCTCAAAGATACAGAAGTTTATTTACCCTGAGGAGTGAAAGATTGGAACTCCATGTAAGGCACATTACCCCTTAGATTCTGCACAGGAGAGAGGAGCCCCCAAAATACCCAACTCTGGAAAGTTATAAGGCATATATTCAGGAAAACTATGAAACTATAGTGACAGAATAACCCACTTTTAAAAAGCTCATGTGCTGGCTCACTTGACATGGAAAGCAGTGCAAGAAACACGATCAAAAAGTGCGTATCTATAGGTGAAGGAGGCCTCCTTACTAATGCACCCACTAGAGAGGCAGGAGAAAGCTGGGCCTCTCTCTCCCCAGGAACTGAGACACTGGAGGCAGCCATTTTTACTATCTTGTTCTGCCATACTGATTTTGGCACTGGGGAGCACCATTTTGGATTTTCCCTTTAGACTGCTAATGTCAGAGGGCATGATCCACCAAGAGTGCCAAACAAGCCTGGCCCTTGTCTAGGCCTTACAGCCAACAGCATAATAACCCTACCCACCAGTGCATCTGCACAATGACAGCCAGGCATCGCAGCCAGCTGGTCCAGGGCCACTCCCACCTATCATGTACCCACAGCAGTCATTTCCCCACCACAACAGGAGAGTGCACACAGACTACACAGGGGACATTCCTGGGGCAACCTTGTTCTGGAGACCAGGGGGAATTGCACTTCTGGGCCCCACAGGAGAACTTCTACATAAAGTTACTCCTTCAAGACCAGGAAAAGGATCTGAACTACCCAATACATATAGAGAAAGTCAGGCAAATGAAGAGACAGAGGAATATGTTCTAAATAAAAGACAAGACAAAACCTCAGAAAAAGAACTAAATGAATGGAGCAAAGCAATCTACTTGATAAAGAGTTCATAGTAATGGTCATAAAAATGCCTATCAAACTCAGGAGAAGAAAGGATGAACACAGTGAGAACTTTAACAAAGCTGGAAAATATAAGAAGGTACCAACCAGAGCTGAAGAATGCAATAACAGAAATGATAAATACATCAGAGAGAATAAACAGCAGATTATATGATATAGAATAATAGATCAACAATCTAGAGGACAAGATAGTGAAAATAACCCAAACTGAACGCGAAAAGAAAAAAGGATTTTAAAATGTAGGATAATTTAAGGGATCTTTGGGACAATATCAAATGTGCTAACATTCACATTAGAACTCATATAACTCAATATCAAAAACAAAATAAAACAGAAGATGGCAGCTTAGGAGGACGCTGGGCTCACCGCACATCCTGCTGATCACTTAGATTCCATCTACACCTGCCTAAATAACCCAGAAAACCGCCAGAGGATTAGCAGAACAGAGTCGCTGGAGCCAAACACAGATGAGAGGCCCACGGAAGAGGGTAGGAAGGGCGGCGAGGCGGTGCGCGCTCCACGGACTGGCGGGAGGGAGCCGGGGCGGAGGGGCGGCTCGCCGGCCAAGCAGAGCCCCCGAGTCTGGCTGGCAAAAGCGGAGGGGCCTGACGGACTGTGTTCCCACAACAAGCGCGACTTAGCGTCTGGGAGGTCATAAGTTAACAGCTCTGCTCAGAAAGCGGGAAGGCTGGAGGACAAAGGGAGGGAGAGCTGCTGAGCCCCCTGACAACAGAGCTCAGTTTGGTGGGGAACAAAGGCGCTCGCCAGCGCCATCTCCCCCGCCCATCCCCCAGCCGAAATCCCAAAGAGAACCAGTTCCTGCCAGGGAACTTGCTCACTCAGCGCAAACACCCAACTCTGCGCTTCTGCGGAGCCAAACCTCCGGCAGCGGATCTGACTCCCTCCCGCTGCCACAGGGCCCCTCCTGAAGTGGATCACCTAAGGAGAAGCGATCTAAGCCTGCCCCTCCTGCCCCCGAGCACCTTGCCTACCCACCCCAGCTAATACGCCAGATCCCCAGCATCACAAGCCTGGCAGGGTGCAAGTAGCCCAGACGGGCCACACCACCCCACAGTGAGTCCCGCCCCTAGGAGAGGGGAAGAGAAGGCACACACCAGTCTGACTGTGGCCCCAGCGGTGGGCTGGGGGCAGACATCAGGTCGGACTGCGGCCCCGCCCACCAACTCCAGTTATACACCACAGCACAGGGGAAGTGCCCTGCAGGTCCTCACCACACCAGGGACTATCCAAAATGACCAAGCGGAAGAATTCCCCTCAGAAGAATCTCCAGGAAATAACAACAGCTAATGAGCTGATCAAAAAGGATTTAAATAATATAACAGAAAGTGAATTTAGAATAATAGTCATAAAATTAATCGCTGGGCTTGAAAACAGTATAAAGGACAGCAGAGAATCTCTTGCTACAGAGATCAAGGGACTCAGGAACAGTCACGAGGAGCTGAAAAATGCTTTAAACGAAATGCATAACAAAATGGAAACCACCACAGCTCGGCTTGAAGAGGCAGAGGAGAGAATAGGTGAACTAGAAGATAAAGTTATGGAAAAAGAGGAAGCTGAGAAAAAGAGAGATAAAAAAATCCAGGAGTATGAGGGGAAAATTAGAGAATTAAGTGATACACTAAAAAGAAATAATATACGCATAATTGGTATCCCAGAGGAGGAAGAGAGAGGGAAAGGTGCTGAAGGGGTACTTGAAGAAATAATAGCTGAGAACTTTCCTGAACTGGGGAAAGAAAAAGGCATTGAAATCCAAGAGGCACAGAGAACTCCCTTCAGACGTAACTTGAATCGATCTTCTGCACTACATATCATAGTGAAACTGGCAAAATACAAGGATAAAGAGAAAATTCAGAAAGCAGCAAGGGGTAAACGTGCCCTCACATATAAAGGGAGACCTATAAGACTCGTGACTGATCTCTCTTTTGAAACTTGGCAGGCCAGAAAGAATTGGCACGAGATTTTCAGGGTGCTAGACAGAAAAAATATGCAGCCAAGAATCCTTTATCCAGCAAGTCTGTCATTTAGAATAGAAGGAGAGATAAAGGTCTTCCCAAACAAACAAAAACTGAAGGAATTTGTCACCACTAAACCAGCCCTACAAGAGATCCTAAGGGGGACCCTGTGAGACAAAGTCCCAGAGACATCACTACAAGCATAAAACATACAGACATCACAATGACTCTAAACCCGTATCTTTCTATAATAACACTGAATGTAAATGGATTAAATGCGCCAACCAAAAGACATAGGGTATCAGAATGGATAAAAAAACAAGACCCATCTATTTGCTGTCTACAAGAGACTCATTTTAGACCTGAGGACACCTTTAGATTGAGAGTGAGGGGATGGAGAACTATTTAACATGCTACTGGAAGCCAAAAGAAAGCTGGAGTAGCCATACTTATATCAGACAAACTAGACTTTAAATTAAAGGCTGTAACAAGAGATGAAGAAGGACATTATATAATAGTTACAGGGTCTATCCATCAGGAAGAGCTAACAATTATAAATGTCTATGCGCCGAATACCGGAGCCCCCAAATATATAAAACAATTACTCATAAACATAAGCAACCTTATCGATAAGAATGTGGTCATTGCAGGGGACTTTAACACCCCACTTACAGAAATGGATAGATCATCTAGACACACGGTCAATAAAGAAACAAGGGCCCTGAATGAGACATTGGATCAGATGGACTTGACAGATATATTTAGAACTCTACATCCCAAAGCAACAGAATATACTTTCTTCTCGAGTGCACATGGAACATTCTCCAAGATAGATCATATACTGGGTCACAAAACAGCCCTTCATAAGTTTACAAGAATTGAAATTATACCATGCTTACTTTCAGACCACAATGCTATGAAGCTTGAAATCAACCACAGAAAAAAGTCTGGAAAACCTCCAAAAGCATGGAGGTTAAAGAACACCCTACTAACGAATGAGTGGGCCAACCAGGCAATTAGAGAAGAAATTAAAAAATATATGGAAACAAACGAAAATGAAAATACAACAATCCAAACGCTTTGGGACGCAGCAAAGGCAGTCCTGAGAGGAAAATACATTGCCATCCAGGCCTATCTCAAGAAACAAGAAAAATCCCAAATACAAAATCTAACAGCACACCTAAAGGAACTAGAAGCAGAACAGCAAAGGCAGCCTAAGCCCAGCAGAAGAAGAGAAATAATAAAGATCAGAGCAGAAATAAACAATATAGAAACTAAAAAAACTGTAGAGCAGATCAACGAAACCAAGAGTTGGTTTTTTGAAAAAATAAACAAAATTGACAAACCTCTAGCCAGGCTTCTCAAAAAGAAAAGGGAGATGACCCAAATAGATAAAATCATGAATGAAAATGGAATTATTACAACCAATCCCTCAGAGATACAAACAATTATCAGGGAATACTATGAAAACTTATATGCCAACAAATTGGACAACCTGGAAGAAATGGACAAATTCCTGAACACCCACACTCTTCCAAAACTCAATCAGGAGGAAATAGAAAGCTTGAACAGACCCATAACCAGCGAAGAAATTGAATCGGTTATCAAAAATCTCCCAACAAATAAGAGTCCAGGACCAGATGGCTTCCCAGGGGAGTTCTACCAGACGTTTAAAGCAGAGATAATACCTATCCTTCTCAAGCTATTCCAAGAAATAGAAAGGGAAGGAAAACTTCCAGACTCATTCTATGAAGCCAGTATTACTTTGATTCCTAAACCAGACAGAGACCCAGTAAAAAAAGAGAACTACAGGCCAATATCCCTGATGAATATGGATGCAAAAATTCTCAATAAGATACTAGCAAATCGAATTCAACGGCATATAAAAAGAATTATTCACCATGATCAAGTGGGATTCATTCCTGGGATGCAGGGCTGGTTCAACATTCGCAAATCAATCAACGTGATACATCACATTAACAAAAAAAAAGAGAAGAACCATATGATCCTGTCAATCGATGCAGAAAAGGCCTTCGACAAAATCCAGCACCCTTTCTTAATAAAAACCCTTGAGAAAGTCGGGATAGAAGGAACATACTTAAAGATCATAAAAGCCATTTATGAAAAGCCCCCAGCTAACATCATCCTCAACGGGGAAAAACTGAGAGCTTTTTCCCTGAGATCAGGAACACGACAAGGATGCCCACTCTCACCGCTGCTGTTTAACATAGTGCTGGAAGTTCTAGCATCAGCAATCAGACAACAAAAGGAAATCAAAGGCATCCAAATTGGCAAAGATGAAGTCAAGCTTTCGCTTTTTGCAGATGACATGATATTATACATGGAAAATCCGATAGACTCCACCAAAAGTCTGCTAGAACTGATACATGAATTCAGCAAAGTTGCAGGATACAAAATCAATGTACAGAAATCAGTTGCATTCTTATACACTAACAATGAAGCAACAGAAAGACAAATAAAGAAACTGATCCCATTCACAATTGCACCAAGAAGCATAAAATACCTAGGAATAAATCTAACCAAAGATGTAAAGGATCTGTATGCTGAAAACTATAGAAAGCTTATGAAGGTAATTGAAGAAGATTTAAAGAAATGGAAAGACATTCCCTGCTCATGGATTGGAAAAATAAATATTGTCAAAATGTCAATACTACCCAAAGCTATCTACACATTCAATGCAATCCCAATCAAAATTGCACCAGCATTCTTCTCGAAACTAGAACAAGCAATCCTAAAATTCATATGGAACCACAAAAGGCCCCGAATAGCCAAAGGAATTTTGAAGAAGAAGACCAAAGCAGGAGGCATCACAATCCCAGACTTTAGCCTCTACTAAGCTGTCATCATCAAGACAGCATGGTATTGGCACAAAAACAGACACATAGACCAATGGAATAGAATAGAAACCCCAGAACTAGACCCACAAACGTATGGCCAACTCATCTTTGACAAAGCAGGAAAGAACATCCAATGGAAAAAAGACAGCCTCTTTAACAAATGGTGCTGGGAGAACTGGACAGCAACATGCAGAAGATTGAAACTAGACCACTTTCTCACACCATTCACAAAAATAAACTCAAAATGGATAAAGGACCTAAATGTGAGACAGGAAACCATCAACACCTTAGAGGAGAAAGCAGGAGACCTCTCTGACCTCAGCCGTAGCAATCTCTTACTCGACACATCCCCAAAGGCAAGGGAATTAAAAGCAAAAGTGAATTACTGGGACCTTATGAAGATAAAAAGCTTCTGCACAGCAAAGGAAACAACCAACAAAACTAAAAGGCAACCAACGGAACGGGAAAAGATATTCGCAAATGACATATCGGACAAAGGGCTAGTATCCAAAATCTATAAAGAGCTCACCAAACTCCACACCCGAAAAACAAATAACCCAGTGAAGAAATGGGCAGAGAACATGAATAGACACTTCTCTAAAGAAGACATCCGGATGGCCAACAGGCACATGAAAAGATGTTCAACGTTGCTCCTTATCAGGGAAATACAAATCAAAACCACACTCAGGTATCACCTCACGCCAGTCAGAGTGGCCAAAATGAACAAATCAGGAGACTATAGATGCTGGAGAGGATGTGGAGAAACGGGAACCCTCTTGCACTGTTGGTGGCAATGCAAATTGGTGCAGCCGCTCTGGAAAGCAGTATGGAGGTTCCTCAGAAAATTAAAAATAGACCTACCCTATGACCCAGCAATAGCACTGCTAGGAATTTATCCAAGGGATACAGGAGTACTGATGCATAGGGCCACTTGTACCCCAATGTTCATAGCAGCACTCTCAACAATAGCCAAATTATGGAAAGAGCCTAAATGTCCATCAACTGATGAATGGATAAAGAAATTGTGGTTTATATACACAATGGAATATTACGTGGCAATGAGAAAAAATGAAATATGGCCTTTTGTAGCAACGTGGATGGAACTGGAGAGTGTGATGCTAAGTGAAATAAGCCATACAGAGAAAGACAGATACCATATGTTTTCACTCTTATGTGGATCCTGAGAAACTTAACAGGAACCCATGGGGGAGGGGAAGGAAAAAAAAAAGAGGTTAGAATGGGAGAGAGCCAAAGCATAAGAGACTGTTAAAAACTGAGAACAAACTGAGGGTTGATGGGGGGTGGGAGGGAGGAGAGGGTGGGTGATGGGTATTGAGGAGGGCACCTTTTGGGATGAGCACTGGGTGTTGTATGGAAACCAATTTGTCAATAAATTTCATAAAAAAAAATAAAACAAAATAAAACAATCCAGTTAAAAACTGGGCAGATGACCTGAATAGATACTTTTCCAAAGAATATATGCAGATAATCAGCAGGCACATGAAAAGATGCTCCACATCACTAACAATCAGGAAAATGCAAATCAAAAACACAATGAGTTATCATACAACATCAGTCAGAATGGCTACTATCAAAAAGATAATAAGTAACAAGTGTTGGTGAGGATGTACACAGAAGGCAATCCTTGTGCACTATTGGTGGAAATGTAAACTGGAAAGTAGTGTGGAGGTTCCCCAAAAAAATTAAAAAGAGAGCCACCATTTCATCCTGCAATTCTGCTCCTGGGTATTTATCTGAAGAAAATGAAAACACTAATTCAAAAAGACATATGTACCCCAATGTTAATTGCAGCATTATTTACAATAGCCAAGGTATAGAAGCACCTAGGTGTCCACTGATAGATGAATGGATAAAGAAGATGTGGTAAATACATACAATGGAGTATTACTCAACCACAAGAAAGAATGAAATCTTGTCATTTGTGACCACATTGGGAGACCTAGAGAGTATTATGCTAAGTGAAATAAGTCAGTAAAAGGTAAATACTGTATTATTTCACTTATATTTGGAGTTAAAAGCAAAACAAACAAGCAAACAAAACGAAACAAACAGACTCATAGATACAGAGAACAAACTGATGGTTGTTGGAGGAGGGGGGCAGGAGGATGGATGAAATAGGTAAAAGGAATTAAAAGATACAATCTTCTATTTATAAAAATAAGTGAGACACAGCAGGTAAATTTCAGCATAGGGAATAAAGTCAATAATTTTGTAACAATTTTGTAAGGTGAGAGATGGTGACAAATCTTACTGCACTGAACATTTCCTAGTGTATATAAGTATCAAATCATTATGTTGTACATATGAAACTAATTCAATATTGTATAGCAATTATTCTTTGATAAAAAATAAATAATTCAGTCTAATGTTCTAGATCCTATTTATCCTTTGTATCTATTTTCACAAATAATTTTGATATGTTCTATAGTACTCTGAAAATCTGCTTCCAATGAATCTCTTGTATCAATCCCACTGCATCGAATATATTAAGATTCCAAATTCCTTGCACATTGGTGTTCCCTATTACTAGATAATTTCTGCAATTATCCAGACCCCGTGACATACCATAAAATGGAGCTGATTGTGGCACTACTGAAAATCAAGCACCCATTCCATAGAACGTCTTTGTTTTCTTCTCTAGATCACTTAACCAGAGTTCAAGTTAGTGGGTAGGGGGATTAGGAGGTAGGAAAAATGAGAAAGTGGTAAAAGACTAGGAGATATAAATTGGGGGACTGATAGCTAGGGCCACATATTTAAGGAGTCCATATAGTGACATGTCCATATAAAAAAGGGGGCTCAAGTATTCCTCCTTCCATTTCTGGAATGGGGAAATAAGTATGTTTAGAAGGAAAAGCAAACTTCCTCACAAGGAGCTAGCATGCTTCAAATACCAGTTTTTTTTGGTTTTTTTTTGGTTTTTTGGGTTTTTTTTTTATGTTCTGAAGCACCCTTAACCAGCCATGAGCTCTTCCAAGGTACTATTTGGTGGTTTGGGTCATAACAGAAAGTAAAAGTAAAATACTGGGGGAAAGAACCAATATTTCTCTGAAAAGGTGTGTTCCTGGTGCAGGAATGCAGTAAGTCTGAAACAGTCCAATAGGTAGAGCAGCTGTCACATAACTGAAGTGTTAAGAGTAGCTCAGTGACATGTCTAATCACTAGGGTGTGGCAGCCAGGCTACAGGTTCAGTGAGGATGCTGGGAGACTTGAAAAGAGTATTGGGGAACTCTGCTCCCAGGAAGATATAGTAGACATATACTGGACGTTATATAAAACAAACCTAAGAAGACTGTGAACAGTGGAGAAACAACCATTCTCCAGTTGTGGACCTTCAGACACATGGAACAACATGGTGGTGAGTGTCCTTTTCGCCTCATATATCCCAGATTTGAAGCTGAAGGAGCTGAAATTCAAAATGAAATTGGTACAGATAAAAATAGCTCCAATAAAAGTCTAATTCCTCTAGCCAAAGGACAAAGAAAAGAGTAGCTTAGCAAGACAAAAAACTTTATTTTTTAATTTTTATTTATTTTTTTTTAATTTTAGAGAGAGAGCATGCCAGGGAGAAGGGCAGAGGTAGAGAGAGAGAATCTCAAGCAGGCTCCACACTCAGGACAGAGTCCAATGTGGGGCTTGATTCCATGACCCTGGGATCATGACCTGAGCTGAAATCAAGAGTCAGACGCTCAACCAACTGAGCCATCCATGCGCCCCAAGACAAAAAAACTTTTAGACAATGTTCTCTCTGGTCCAGTCAAACACCACACACAAAAAGGTGACCCCATCCCCACCCATGCCAGCAAAGGTTGAGTGGGGAGCTGAGTCTTCCACCTTTAGAGGCTGTAACAAGGTGCCCAACACTCCCACCGCAGTGGTATCAGAGAAGACCCATTAAGGTGAGAGGACTCCCATCTCCATAGACCACTAACAAGGCCCTGCTTCCCCCATTGCATCAGAGGAGACTGTGCAGGCAGCATGGACTTCCACCCCTACCCAGCAGAAACAGACCGCTTCTCCTCTTCCACACTGGAGGTGATGTCACAGGAGCCCTAGCTGAGGGGCAGGAATTTTATCACCACAAAGTGGTAATGAGGGCACCCCCCCCCCCACACTGTGTATCAGTGGAGACCACATGGGTAATTAAAAACTAGCAGTCCCACCCTGCAACAATAAAGAGCCCCCAGCTATACTGTGTCAAGCCCTGGACTTCTACTTCCACTGAAGTCCTGAAGCAGCACCCTTCCTTCTCCCAGCAGGACAGGGCCAGAGAAAGCCATCTAACACAGAAAGTTTCAATAAGATTCATAGTCCATAACAAACTATGAAAATGTCCAAGTTTCAATAGAAAACCATTCATAATACGAAGAACTGGAGAAGATCTCAAATTGAATTTTTTAAAAAACAGAGTCTGTAGATAACAACACCAAAATGAAAAATGTTAGAATCATCTGAGAGAGGTTCTAAAACATGGATGATTAAAAAAAAATATATTTCAATCAGGTATTATGAACATTTGTTTGAAAGCACTGACAAATAGAAAGACTGAGCAAAGAAATACAAAATCTCAGCCAAAAGAAAGTCCAAATGGAAATTTTGTAACTGAAAAATACATTCAGCAAAATATAAATCTCAGTGGATAAGCTCATCAGAAAAAATGGAAGGGGCAGAAAAAAGAATCAGTGAATTAAAAGATATAACCAAAGAAATTATCCAATCTGAACAAAACAGAAAAAAATTGACTAGACAAAATGAAGAGAGTCTCAGGGATCTGTGGGACTATAACAAAGGATTTAACAGTTGCGTCATCAGAGGCTCAGAAAGACAGGAAAAAGAAGGTGGGTCTGCAAAGGGTACTCAAAAAAAAATAACAGTCAAAAACTGCAAATTTGACAAGAAACATAAGCCTACATTTTTAAATAAGCTGACTAAATCCCAAACAGGATAAACCCAAAGAAATCCCCACCAAAACACAGACTTTAAGGATAATAAAGACCAAAAGAAGTCTTGAATGCAGCCAGACAAAAATGAGTTCACCCTCAGGGGAAAACCGATATGAATGAAGAGGAGTTCTCATCAGGAGCCATGGAAGCCAGATGGAGGGAGGAGGCACAATAATTTTTACATGCTAAAAGAAAAGAATTGTCAACCTAGAATCTTATACCCAATGAAAATATCCTTCAGAAATAAAGGGGAAATCAAGATTTTCTCAGATGAAGGAAAACTAGCTGAATATGTTACCAGCAGTGCTCCTCAAAATATTGAATAAAGGAAATTCTCTATAAGTAAACAATGAAAGACATATCAGAGTAAAAGAAAGAACATGGTGAGCAAAAATATGCATAAATGCAATAAGCTTTCCTTCTCCCTTGCAGTTTCCTAAAGTATATTCAATGGTGAAATAAAAAGTAGAATGCTTTCTAATTAGATTCTCAGAAATATTTACAAGTCTATCATAAATAGAAAGTTAAAGTGACATTAAAGGATGTAATATTTTTACACATCACACAAACTGGTAAAATAATGACACCAGCAGACTTTGATAAGTTATGTACATATAATTAGTACCTAGGACAATCACTAAACAAGATGGATAAAGAGACACACTTTCAAACACAATATAGAAAACTCACAAAATGTCATTCTCAAAAATGTTTAAGTAACCTTCATGAAAGCAAGAAACAGAAAAGAGGGAGATAAAAAATGGGATAAGCAGAAAAGAAAACATAAAACAATAGACTGAAGTCCTAACATATCACTACTTAGATTAAATCATATCATCTAAACATACCAATTAAAACATGAGAGTGGTGGAGCGGTCCAAAGTCATAAATCAACTATATATGTTGTCGACAAGAAACTCACTTCAAAAATAATGATTTAGACATGCTGGATGGAAAAGGATGGAAAAAGATATGTCAAATATATGACTTCTCTAAGGTCATGATTGTTCTTTATTAACAAACAGTTTAGCTTTATTTATCATAAAGAGAGTTAGGGTATGAAAGAATCATAAGGCCTTAAAAACCCTCCCACAAGGTAGCAACTAACACTACAGAGACTTGGCTGTAGATGCAGAAAATGAGTTTAATGACTTTACAAGAAATTAAAATTTTCTAAAAAATATAGCTTCAGGCAGCACCACAAAAATAGTTTACTTTTCATATCTACAAATATGCACCTGGCATACTTGTCTAACATTCTAGGTAAGGGGTGTGATGGTAGATAACAAACTGAAAGAGTAATACTGGGCCAAAATACAGGCAGAGAAGGCAAGATTTTCAAGGTTGTAAGATGGTGTGAACCTATTAGTCTCCTGTGGAATGTACCAGGCTAATAAGCTCAATGGCAATAGCCTCCTGGTTTACTGGTCATCCCAAACAGAAGGTATCAATCAGGGGAGCTTTGGGGTAAGTAGAAACCTATCCTAAATTCATGAAACAGCCTGTTGATCCAGAATTTATCAGAATCTAAAGGCACTGACCATTACACTTAGACCAATGATCAAGTGACAAGGCAAGGTCCAATTCTGCTGCAAGTACTCACCACTGGGCTGGACAGATCCCTGACTACGGTATAGTTTTCCCATGGGCCAGGCATCCCGTAAGTAAGTAGCCTGCTGGCCATATTCTGTGTGGAGCTCTCTAACTTGATAGGGAAAGGAAGGGGGTTTTATCAAGAGCATGGGCTACCCTAAATCTACCAAGTGGGCAAAAGGTCAGTGCTTCCAGCAATCCTCTGGCCTTTGAGGCTTATCAGGTGAGAAAGAACAGGAGGGTCTGTAGCTTTGACACTATCTCCACAGTCAATGGTACCCATCAAAGAAGAAACATCTCATTAAACTCCATGGAAAGTCTTCTAGAAAGTTGATAAGGTGTTGATTTCTTTTTATTAATTAGTATTTGACCTTAGTATTTTTTATTTCTTTTACAAAAAGGTTCGATGTGTTTCAGTTCCTTTTTATCTGTGAGAGAAGAATGAGGGAGTACCAATTCTATCAAAGCTTCACACCCACAGAAAAGTACCTTTCTCCTGAACTGCAGAGCGGATGGGGGAAATACTTTCGCCAGTGTCATTCTTACCTGCAAAGTGCTAATGTGAACAGGAGTCCCTGTACCATTCACAGTATTCTTTTTAGCAGCATTTACATTTCCACCTTTTCCATCTGCCTGCTCAGCCTTTGCAATTCTGGCTTTCTCTGCTTCGACTCGTTTGGGGTTATTCAACATCACCTGCACGACAGCATACTCCACCAGAGAAGCAAACCCAAAGAGAAGACAAGCAATGAGCCACACATCAAGGGCCTTCACGTAGGATACTTTGGGAAGTTCAGCAGCAAGGGTTGTGCACTCGGAGGCCAAGCTGAGTACTGAGAAGATACCTACAGAAATAGAAATAGCAGTTAAAGTTGCTTCTTACCCCTGTGAAATGTTCTGCAAACATTACTTTTTGATGATATCCCTCTGCAGTTAACTCCCAATGCTCATCAGATCTCTTTCAAGCTCAAAGAGTAGAAAAAAATAATATTGACATACTTTTCATGCAAGTATTATTTAATGTAGTTGGAGATGTTTGTAAATATTTAATATTTAAAAGTAAATAGAAATTTAAGCCAACATGTAAAAACACAATTTAGATCTGGTTTAAATATTAAAGATGTCTGAAATTATTCTGTAGTATCTCGGAGGAAGCCACAAAGCTCTCTAGTTAGAGTTATTTCATTTTTCAGCTTTATTTTAGACAGTCACATAACTGCATTTTACCCCAAGAACAACTAAGTCTGAACAAGAATAGAACATATAAAGCAATTTTCTGATAAGGCTCACAATTTAAAATATCTAATAGAAAAGACAAAGATAGAGCATTCCTGATTATTTCAGGGGAAACAAATGATTTCAGCTTTTCAAGGAAAGAGTAATATTCTGCTATCTGTATTAACCATTTGTGGAAGGTTAACTAGTTACATATCAATTTAAGCCAAATAATTGTAAAATCCAAAAGGAAAATTGCAATAATTTATATCCCTCCTTTTTTTTGCACTTGCCACATTCCCACTGACTACCAGTGACACCCTGTGTCAGAAAAAGTCTTCTATGATGTCAAAGGAGGCTCACATTAAGTAATGTAGAAAACAGGTTTGCCTAGGATATGCACCTATGGGGCCAAATGCACTTTTTATTCTTAGATTTGACCACCACAGAGAATTAACAAATAGATCAACCTAACAAAGATATACTTGGTGTTCTTGTCTCTCGCCTTGGAAGTATGGTAAGCACTATATTAGTATTAATAATCAGTTAAAACACTGAAAAATATATTCCATCAGTTGCACTGTTTTAAAGTCTCCTGAGAGGGGTCAAGTTTGTTCGGCTCTTTTTTGTGAGTATTGAAGAGCTACGAGATTCTCTACTAGAAAGAAAGGTTTCTAGCAAAATATAGTAACTTCTGCAGATAGAAACAATATTACTTAGAATGTAAAGACTTGACAGTTTTTTAATTACCCTTGGTCCTGAGGAAAACTAAGAACTAATTAATAGAGACTACATCTTAAAAGTTAATATAGGTCTTAATGTTTCTAACCTGGAAGTGGAAACTAACATAAAAACCAAGATCTTATCACATGTTGCCCGAAACTGCAATTAGTTATACCTATGGGCATTAATTTAACAAGTCATATTTCCAAGTCAATTTTTTTATTTTTAATCAAATGCTGTATGTCAATCTAGCAATCAAAAACAACCTTACTTAATTCCTTGAAATAGAATATATTGACACACCATTCTCTGTTTCCATAGCATTTCACTTTCATCAATAACACAGGATAGATATATCAAACTGTTGTAAACTCAGTAATATACCTGAAAATTTCCTGATATATCAGAAACTTCATGAAAAAATGGAGAATAATGGCAGATTTTAAGGGTCCTGAAAGCCCTATAATGAATTTACCATACCTGGTAGAAAATATTAAGAAACTTTAAATTTGGGGAAGAGAAATGACATTACCAAAAGAATGCTGAGTAACATTATTCTGGTAGGGATATATACAACAGACTAAGAAAGGAAAAAAAATAGTAGCTGCAGAAACAAAGCACAGAACTGATGCAAAAGGATTTTGACAAGACATTTTAAAAGACTTGGTTACTGATTAAAGGAAGAAGGAAAAGATTGAGACAAAGCTCTGAAGAATGGAATAACTGGAAGAATACCCATGAAAGATGGGAAGAGGAGACGTAGGAAAGAAATGACTTTGGTATGAAAACATTGAGGTGGGTTAGAGAAAGGCCAAGAAGCATAAAACCGATGACCATGACAAGAGCATGATACACTTGAGAATGTTGTAAAAGAAAAGATTAGCCAATATTATTCAGATGGAGGTCATTTTGAAAATGCAGAAAACCTTGTGAGGAAAATATGCTGGAATGTCAAAGAAAGGAGACCAAAGAAACAGAGAAGGGACTGTCCTTTTAAAGGAAGAATATGGCATTAAGGGTTTTCTGGGGAGAGGAGGGAGGCATTTATAATTCCAGATATTAAGTTAGAAACCATGATGGTCAATTCTATTAAGATTTTTATCATTTCAGAGATGAAAGAATAGAAATGGAGAAAAATGTGAACATCACTGTATGCCTTCTCTTCAGGAAATCATATTAAAATTAGAAAATATCCATTTACTTTTTTAATCCTAAAATAAGAAATCTGAGCAAATAATATTTCTTTGGACAAGTATTATATCATTCACTTAACATAGTCTTCAAATAAAATTACTTCACTGTTAAATAATGCATAGTGAAATTTTGTCTGAATTTTAATAATTTATAAACCAATCAAAAGAAATTTCACTACTGGGCATCTACCCAAAGAAAATGAAAATTCTAATTTGAAAAGATATATGCATCCCTACGTTTATTGCAGCATTATTTACAATAGCCAAGATACGAAAGCCTACCAAGTGTTCAACGATAGATGATTTGTTAAAGATGAAGTGCATATACATACAATGTAACTTTACTCAGCCATAAAACAATGCCAATCTTGCAATTTGCAGCAAGAAGGATGGAGCTAGAGAGTATAATGCTAATATAATAACAAATGTCATGAACCAGTAGAGGTCAAGGAGTAAACTGCAAGTGTTTACATACCTGTCTAAACTACAAATAATTTTTATCTCATACTGCAATAAACTATCAAATTCATACATGGGGAATTGTGATTAATAAGATGAAAATTAATTTAGAAGTACTACTAAATTATATTAGCATGTTATCATTTCATAACATTTTACTCTAAGGATACGAAAAGGAAAGCTATTATTAATATCATGTGAGAATCCAAAAAAACCTTTTTGACATTTCTGTAAGAGGTCCTTATAATCCCTGAACACTGTTCTAGATGATCAGAGTATAAGAAAGAATGTGTGCATGCATGGTCTGCTAGAGGTCTGCCTTGTAACCTAAATTATTAATCTTTTTACACTTCAACTGAAAGTTACGTGTTAAAAAAACTCCTTTTTTAAAAAAAATTCCCTTTTAGCAACAATTCAAGTACTATATGTACCAGAGAAATGGAGTGTTATGCATAATTTACTTAAGAGTATTACAAAAAGTTGCTTCAATAATTACTTCCATACTCAGAGAAAGAGCTACAGACAAAAGTCTGTACCTAAAATTCATAGAGGGAGCTTTCATGTTTGTTAACAATGGAAAAGGTAAATTCAAATGAGATTAGGAGAATGTTTAGCATCTTTTCATGTGTTTGTTGACCAATTAGATGTTGCCTATTCAAGTCTGCTGCCCATTTTTTAACTGGACTTTTATTTTTGGTTTTTCTGCTTTTTTTGTTTTCTTTTTGTTTTTGAGCCGTATGAGTCTGCATATTTTCAATATTAGCCTGTTATCAGATATATGATTTGCAATTACTTTCTTCAATTCAGTAGATTATTTTTTCATTTTATTGATGGTTTCCTTTGCTGTGCAGAAGTTTTTTAGTTTGGTATAGTCCCACTTGTTTATTTTTGCTTTTGCTAAAATCATCAAGATTGACCAAGATCTATATCAAGGAGCTTATCACCTGTTATTTTCCAGGAGATTTATGGTTTCAAGTCTTATAGTCAAGTCTTTAATCCCCTTTGAGTTAATTTTTGTGTAGGGTATAAGATAATGGTTCAGTTTCATTCTTTGGCAGGTGATTGTCCAATTTTCCAAACACTATTGAAGAGACTGCCCTTTTCCAATTATACATTCTTGGCTCACCTGTCATAAATTAATTGACATATATATATATATATATATATATATATATATATATATGGGTTTATTTCTGAGGTCCCTATTGTTTCACTGAACTATGTGTCTCTTTTTTACCACACTGTTCTAATTGCTACAGCTTTGTAGTATAGTTTGAAATACTGCCTCCACCTTTGCTTTGCTTTCTCAAGATTTGGGATCTTTAGTGTCCACACAAAAATTTTAGGATTATTCTATTTCTGTGAAAAATACTATTGTAATCTTGATAGAGATTCCACTGAATTTGCATATTGCTTGGAGTAGTATAGACATTTTAACAATATTAATCTTCAAATCCATGGGTATGGAATATATTTTTCTTTATCTGCACTGTCTTCAATTTACTTCATTAATGACTTACAGTTTTCATATAGCTGTTTCACATTCTTGGTTAAATTTATTCCTAAGTATTTTATGCTTTTAATGCAATTGTAAATAGGATTGCTTTCTTAATTTCTCTGATAGTTCATAATTAGTGTAAAGAAACAACAGACTATCTTGAAACTTCACTGAATTCACTTATTAGTTCTAGCAGTATTTTGATAGAGTCTTTACAGTTTTCTGAATATAATATGTCATTTATAAATAATGACAGTTTTACTTCTTCCTTTCCATTTTGGATGATTTTTATTTCTTTTTCTTGCCTAATGACTCTGACTAGTATTTCCAATACTATGTTAAATAAAAATAGCAAGAGTGGCCATCCTTGTCTTGTTTCTGATCTTAGAGTACTGTTGGGTATAATGTTGGCTGTGGGCTTGTCACATATGGCTTTTATTATGTTGAGGTACATTCTCTCTATATCCACCTTCTTACAAGATTTTTATTATAAGTGGATGTTAAATGTATCAAATGCTTTTTCTGCATCTATTGAGATAATCATAGGAGTTTTATCATTCATTTTGTTAATGTGGTATATCACACTGATTGATTTACAGATGTTGAACCATTCTTGCATCCCTGGAATAAATTCCACTTGATCATTGTGTATGATCTTTTTAATGTATTTTTGAAACAGGTCTGCTAATATTTGGTTGAGGATTTCTGCAGGTATATTGATCAGGGATATTGGCCTGTAATTTTTATTTTTTTGTGTGTGGTATTCTTGTCTGATTTTGGTATCAGAGTAATGCTGACCTTGTAAAATACGTTTAGAGGAGTTCTTCCTTCTCCTATTGTTTGGAAGAGTTTGAGAAAAAAAATGATATTAATTCTTCTTTAATGTTTGGTAGAATTCACCAGTGATGTGTCTGGTCTGGAGCTTTTGTTTGTTGAGAGGTTTCTGATTACTGATTCAATCTCCTTACTGGTAATTTTTGTTATCTGTTCAAATTTGCTATTTCATCATGATTCAGGCTTGGTAGGTTGTATAGTTCTAGGGATTTATCCATTTTGCCTCAGTTGTCCATTTGTTGGTATATAATTATTCCTAAGAGTCCCTTGGGATCCTTTGTATCCCCTGATATTAGTTGTAATGTCTCCTCTTTCTTTCCTGATTTTATTGATTTGAGTTTTCTCTCTTTTTGTTTCTTGGTGAGTCTAATTAAGGGTGTGTCAATTTTGTTTATGTTTGCAAAGAGTCAGCTCTTAGTTTCATTGATCTTTTCTATTGTCTTTTAGTCTCCATTTTTTCCTACTATAATTTTTAGTTCCTGCCTTCAACTTAGTTTGGACTTCATTTGTTCTTCTTTTCCTAGTTCTTTCAGATATAAAGTTAGGTTGTTTATATGAGACTTCTCTTGTTTCCTGAGGTAGGCATTTATTACTATAGACTTCCCTCTTAAAACTGCATTTGCTGCATCTATAAATTTTGGTATGTTACATTTTCATTTTCATTTGTCTCAAGGTATTTTTTAATTTCTCTTTTGATTTCTATTTTTGATCCTCTGGTTGTGTAGGTGTATGTTGTTTAATCTCCAGAAACGTGCGAAATTTCCAGTTTTCTTAGTGTTATTAATTTCTAGTTTCATATTGCTGTGGTTTGGAAAACTGCTTGATGTGATTTCAATCCTCTTAAATTTATTAAAACTTGTTTTGTGGCCTAACATATGATCTTGAAAATTGTTCTATGTACACTTGAGAAGAATATGTATTCTGTTGCTCTTAGATTGAATATTCTGTAAGTAGCTGTTACGTACATATGCTCTAATGTGCCATTTAAGACTGATGTTTATTGATTTTCTGTTGGAGTAATCTAGGCATTGGTGTAAATGGGGGGGGGGATTAAAGTCCCCTACTATTATGGATTGCTGTCTATTTCTTCCTTTAGGTCTGGGAATGTTTGCTTTATTAATTTAGGTTCTTCCATGTTGGGTGCATAAATATTTGTAAAAATTATATCATCTTGTTGGATTGACCTCTTTATCATTGTGTAATGCCTTTCTTGGTCTCATTACAGTCTGTATTTAAAGTCTATTTTGTTTATATAAGTATAGCTTCTCTAGCTTTCTTTTTGTTTCCATTTGCATGGAATATCTTTTTATTAAAGTAATATGATATATTAAGTAGTACATTAAAGTAATATTATTTCTCTTTTAGATAAAATTATAAATATGTATAGGTTTAGTAACAGAGCTTCTAAATACCTACAGCATAATTTTATATAGTTGGAGATTTTTAACAACTCTCTCAACAATAGCTGTAAAAATAACTAGACAAAAGGCATAAAAGATTTCAACAGTACTATCAACCAACTTGATATTTACAGAACACTACATCCAACAGTGACAAATATACTTTGCAAGGGAATGTGGTATGGTTACCAGGAGATACATGTTAGGCTAGGCCATAAAAAAAAAAAGTCTGAATAAACAAAAAGTTTGAAATCATATTCTCTGACAAAATCAAAAAGCATTTAAATAAAATTAAAATCATTATCAGGTACTTATTAAAAGTAAATATTTGGAAATCAAACAGAATCCATGGGCCAATGAAGAAATCACAAGGTAAATTAGAAAACATTTTTAACTGAAAGAATATATCTATTTATAACTTTAAATGCTCCTGTTTAAAAAGAAAAAAAGATCTAAAATCAATTATCTGAGTTTTCACTTTAAGCATCAAAGAGAGATCGAATTAAATGCAAAGTAATTAAAAAGAAGAAATTAATAAAGAGCTAAAAATCAACCAAAAGGAAAATAGAAAAAAATAAATGAAATAGTTACTGATATTTTAAAAATATCAAAAAAAAAATAAGCCTTCAGCTAGAATAATCAGGAAAAAGAAAATTCACAATTTAACAATATCAAGAATTAAATCTGACATACCACTAATAGCCAGACATTAAAAGGATAAGGGAATATTATGAAAATATTTTGTGCTAATAATTCTTGCAACTCATGTAACATCTAGAAATCAATGAATATAATTCACCAAAATAAAGAAAACCCATCTAAATATTTAAGTATATGCAGAAAAAGAATTTGGCAAAATTCAATCAAATTTAAATTCAACTAAATTTTATCATACATGATAAAAAAAACAACTCTCAGCCAACTAGGGAAGCAAAGGAAATCTACTCAATTCAATTAAGACATCTACAAAAAATCTACAGCTACTATCACACTTAATAGTGAATGGCTGTTATTTCTACTAGAATCAGGAATAACAATTGTCAACAATTCTATTCAACATTATAGTAGAAATACCACAATGAAGTAAGAAAATTAAATGTTGGGGAGTATTTGAAGCAACTGGTAAGAATGCAAAATGGTACCATCTTTTTGAGAAATAGTATCTCAGTATTTTATAAAAGTAAGTGTATCTTGATATCACCTCACACCTGTCAGCATGGCTAAAATCAACAACACAAGAAACAATAAATGTTAGGGAAAATGTGGGGGAAAACAACCCTTGTACATTGTTGGTGGGAATGCAAACTGGTACAGCTACTGTGGAAAAGAGTATGGAGGTTCCTCAAAAAGTTAAAAATAGAACTACCACTGAGTATTTACCCCAAAATTTAAAAAACACTAATTCAAAGGAATGCATGCACCTCTGTACACACACACACACACACACACACACAAACATACTATACATATATATATATATATATATATATATATATATATATATATCACATATATACATGCCATGGAATATTATTCAGCCATAAAAAGAATGAAATCATCATTTGCAACAACATGGATGGAGCTAGAGATAGACAGTATAATGCTAAGTGAAATAAGTCAGTCAGAGAAAGACATCACATTATTTCACTCATATGAGGAATTTAAGAAACAAAACAAATGAGCAAAAGGAAAAAAACAAAAGGAGGGAGAAAGAAAGAGAGAAAAGCAAACCAAGAAACAGACTCTTAACTATAGAGAAAAAACTGATGGTTACCAGAGGGCAGGTGGCAGGGGGGGGGGGTGTGAAACAGGTGATGGCGATTAAAGAGTACACTCATGATGAGCATTGAGTAATATATAGAATTGTTGAAACACTATACTGTACATATGAAACTAATATAACACTGTACATTAACTATACTGGAATTGAAATTAAAAACTTAGTAAAAATAAAATAAAAGTTTTTCAAAAAGTAAAACATAGTTTTACTTTAAAATCCAGAAATCTTATTCCTGGGTATTTATCCAAGAGTAATAAAAACATATGTCCATACAGAGACTTGTACACAATTATTGAAAACAACATGTGGGTTATTTATAATAACCCAAACCTAGAAATGATCTAAATGTCCATCAACTGTGGAGTGGAAAAATAAACTATGAAATACTGCCCAACAATTATACGGAGTCAAATATAAACATGAGCAACAACATGGATACATCTCAAAAACAAATATATTCCTATCCTCTAGTTTTCTTTTAGTGGGTGTGGCTAGAGATAATCATCCCAACATACTGAATGATCTTAGTTGAAATTTATAATCACTAACCTCAGGAAGCCCATAATCACAGCAAGCATTGTATATGTCCCCTGTCCATTCACTACCTTCTCTCTTCAAACTCACAACAGTCTATCCTATCTCACTTGCAACTCATGACCTTTCTTCCTATTTTACTGAGAAAACAAAATCATTCACAAGCCCCCACTACCATGTCTACTTACCTATCTCTGTCTATACCTATATACTCTGCCTTCCCTCCTGATATTGAAGACCAAGGATTAGTAAACTGATGCATAGGACACCCATTCAATTATGTATTGTCTAAGGCTGCCTTTAATGCTACAACAACAGATTTAGGAGTTGGACCAAAAACCATATGGCCCACAAACATAGAGTATTTACTATCTGGCCCTTCACAGGAAGAGTTTGCTGATCCCTGGGACCAATCCACTTTGTCCTCGAAAAGGCCAATCTGTCTACCTGACCTCATCCACTCTCACTTCTCAAATTCTGCTCCTGCACTTCTTCCATCTCTCATTTTTTCCTTTGTTATTGGTTGTTTTCCTCTAAATATAAACATGCTAAGATTTTTGTCCGTCTTAAACAAAAACCAGAAACCCTCTCAACTCCTATTCCCACCCCAGCTATTTCCCCATTCTCTTTTTCTTTTTACAGCTGACAATCTCCAGCGTGTTGTTTCTACTGGATGCCTCTAGTTCCTCCCCAGATGCCACCATTCTCTCTTGAAGTCACTCCAATCAAGCTTTCCTCTGTTCACTCTACAGAAACTGTTCTTATCATGGACACCAGTGACTTCTCCAGGTTAATGAATCCAATGACAATAGTTAGCCCCAAACTTACTTGATTGGCAAGCAGCTTGACTGAGCACTCCTTTAACCTAGAAATGCTTTCCCCGTTTGGCTCCTAGGAAACTGCATCATACTGGTTGTTGCTCATCTTCTCAGTCTCAAGGGTTTAACCTTTATACGTCCAACTGCACTCCAGTCTCCTCACGTTAAAGACCATCTATGTTCTTACAAATCTAAAGTTCTTACCTCCAGGCTTGATCTCTCTTAAAAACTCCATACTTGTATAGCCAACTATCTGATATCTCTACCTAAAAGAGATCTCAAACTTAACATGTCCAAAACCAAGCTCCTCATCTTCCCACCTTCTCAAACCTCTTTTACATGCAGCTTTTCCCATGTCACTAAGTGGTAATTTCATCCCTCTAGTTTCTCAAACAGACAAACAAAAAACAAATACAAAACCAAAAACCCTTTGAAGTCAGCTTCGATTCTACTTTCTTAAATCCTACATACAACACATCTACACATCTCTTTATCTCTACCATATCCATCATTTATTATGAGCATCTCTACCCTCTGGCTCATACCGTGATCATTTCACTTAGATTATTAAAATAGCTTCTTTTTTTAAAATTTTTTTTAACGTTTATTTATTTTTGAGACAGAGGGAGACAGAGCATGAATGGGGGAGGGTCAGAGAGAGAGGGAGACACAGAATCCGAAACAGGCCCCAGGCTCTGAGCTGTCAGCACGGAGCCCAACGCGGGGCTCGAACTCACGGACAGTGAGATCATGACCTGAGCTGAAGTCGGACTCCCAACCGACCGAGCCACCCAGGCACCCCTAAAATAGCTTCTTAACTGATTTCCTTGCCCCCACCCATGCCCCATTTTAGTGGGTTCTAAACAAAGAGGCAAGGAGAATTTGTTAAAATTTATTTATTTTCTTATTTTTATTTATTGATTTGGGGGGAGGCAGAGAGAATTTCAAGCAAGCTCCATGCTCAGTGCAGAGCCCGACATGGGGGAGCTCAATCCCACGACCCTGGGATCATGACCTGAGCTGAAATCAAGTCTGATGCTCAACTGAATGAGCCACCCAGGTGCCCTGAGATCTGTTAAAATTTAAAGCACATCCTGCGGGAAAAGCCCTCAAGGGCTTCCCATTTCACTTTGAATAAAAGCCAAAATAATCAGAACACCTTAGGACATATTACACATCTCCTCCCTTTTGCTGTCTTTCTGACATCACCCTTTCACTTATTCTGATCCAGCCACACTGGCTTTCTTGGTGTTCCCAAAGTACTCCACACATGCTCCTGCCATAAGAATGCTGGCCTTGATGATCACTAACCCAGTCCATTCTTTCCTAGATATCCACCGTGATTTATTTCTTTACCTCCATCACATTTTTACCCAATATCACTTCTCTTTCAACAGTTCCCTACAAGCAGGCTGCTGTCCCTGAACTCTCTGTCCTTATGTCACTATCTTTCTACATTCCCGGACGTTAGGATTTTTTTTTTTTTTAATTGAAGTGTAGTTGACATACAATGTTATATTGGTTCCAAGTGTACAACAGAGTGATTCAGCAATTCTATACACTGCCCAGTGCTCACCATAATTACATACAGTCATCATCTGTCACCACACCCTGTTATTACAATATAATTGACTATATCCCCTATTTTGTACTTTCCATTTCCATGACTTGTTTTATAACTGGAAGTTATACGTCACCGTCTTATACATCATATATTGTACTTATTTGATGTCTATTTCTTTCCAAAAAAATACATACTCATTGAGGCTTAGAGGTTTTCTTTTGTTTAATCTATTTTATTAACTATCTCTTAGCTATTTACTTTGTTAGCTATGTGCCCATCTTCTTGAATATTGCTTAGTACACAGTTGGCACACACTAAATACTTGCTGAATGAATCAAGAGGGTAAACGTGCTTTACAAAGTGTAAAGTAATGTATACATGTGGCATATTATTAACTCCTGAATGTGTAATAAGCACTTTACACTCATATTTTCAGTTCTCCAAGTAACCCCTTGAGTATTTTTTGATACCTGTTGACATTTCAACAGAGTATGTTTAAAGAGGTTAGATCTGTTTGTTATCTAAATTGTCACAATTTAGACAGAGAGCAGGAATTGAAATCCAAGTGGAACTCGAGGGACTGACTTTCAACCATGAAATACTTCTGCTCCATACAACAGGTCTACTGGACGTTAAGTGGACAGCTCAGGGACCTTATGTCAGAACTCCTGCAATAGATGGGGATTTACAGAGAAAAATCCTTCAAGGACATATCAGGGATTTAAGTGTCTCCAGAGTACTCTTGAAAGTCTGACATTTCAATTTATATTGGTGCATAAGAGTAAGATATTTTTAATAAGCAAAAAATTGACTACTTGGGGGAAATGGATGATATTTTTCACAAGTCTAAGAACACAAATCTAGTTTTCCAGTAATTTTATTCTCAGTACAACATACTACATAGTTAATTCTCATCCCCTAAATGAATTAATCTATGAGTTGCCATTGTCTTCATTATACATACATAACCGCTAGGATGAAATCTCCTACATTTTTGGTCATTAAGATGTAGATTTGGTCTCTGTGGCTTTTATTAAATGTAAATCACCAAATGTCTTATTCAAGTAAAACTGTCATTTTCATTGCTTCTTTCCTGGTTTTCTACTCTTTAAAATCTGTATTTCATTTAATTCCCCTAACAAGTCTGGGGGGAGATTTGCACAAAGCCTTTTTGATGGAAATAAAAAATAAAATGCTGCAAGCAATCAGTCACCAAGAGGTCAGATATACCACAGCCCTACCTATATAAGTTCCAGGTGAAAGTCAGAGAACACACACACACACGCACACACACACACACACACACACACACGGAAATGAAACATTTTAAAACATTCCAAACAATCAAAATTTGTTGTAACAAAATCCTTATTTTCAAGATTATTCACTTCACCCACTAGTAGGGCTCTTGATTACTTCACAAAGCAAAGACTTTTTCACCCCTATACAGACACAATTTTAAGACTGGCTAATGATGTTTCTATGTGACAGAGCATTAACAATAACAAATAAGAGAACATAGATAACCAGCTCTTCTTCTCCCTAGCCACTCCTGATGATACAGCACACAATATCCGATGTTTAAGAAAATGATGCAAAGATGGGGCGGCTCAGTTGGTTAAGTGTCCAACGTCAGCTCAGGTCACGATCTCATGTTTCATGGGTTCGAGCCCCACATCAGGCTTTGTGCTGACAGCTCAGAGCCTGGAGCCTGCTTCGGATTCTGTGTCTCCCTCTCTCTCTGCTTCTCTGTCTCTGTCTCTCTGTCTCTCAAAACTAAACCTTAAAAAAAAAAACTTAAAAAAAAAAGAAAATGATGCAAAGTCACTTTTAAAAAGATAAATTGAGGGGCGCCTGGGTGGCGCAGTCGGTTAAGCATCCGACTTCATCCAGGTCACGATCTCGCGGTCCGTGAGTTCGAGCCCCGCGTCAGGCTCTGGGCTGATGGCTCAGAGCCTGGAGCCTGGTTCCGATTCTGTGTCTCCCTCTCTCTCTGCCCCTCCCCTGTTCATGCTCTGTCTCTCTCTGTCCCAAAAATAAACAAATGTTGAAAAAAAAATTAAAAAAAAAAAAGATAAATTGTACCACATATTCCCCAGTGAAGAGCATGAGATAGTATAAAATATCACTGAGAAAGATTCTCATCAGTATAGTTTTGTTTTTAAGTCTGGCACTATTGTGGCTTTTAGACTTTATTTACCTGTGGAAATCACTTCTTAATAATTATTTCACAAGAGTCAAAGTTGGACAGATCAGCTGTTTCAAATACCCAAAGACATGAAAGAAGAAAAAAACTTAGTTTAATTATTGACTGCATAAACACTGAGAAAATACAGTACGATGTCAAGTTTTGAAGGAAGCCTAAAAAAAGAAAAGAAAAAGGTTGCCTTCAATTCTACAGTTCTGTTTGAAAATAGTTGATTACACAGTTAGGCAAGGACATAACCCACGTCAGACATCGAGAGAGAAGCACAGAACGCTTTACCCAGGGGCACTCTGGCAGCGCTTGCGTCCGGGTTGATCCAGAAGGAAAGCCAGGAGAGAACCACTATCAGCAGGGTGGGGGCATAGACACCCATCATGTAAAACCCGACCTGTCTCCTCAGGGTGAAGATGACTTCCACACATGTGTAGTACCCTTTCAGAAACAAACATGTTAGAAATATGAGGTGCTCACCCACGTGCAACTGCAAAAATCAACGATGTACCTATAAATTGTAAGTCACTTCCATTTGAGGCAGTTTCACAAAGTAAACTCAGAAAAATATTTTTTTTCTATAAATATATAATTCATTTGATGCAAAAGGTTGACATTATGGGACCTGTCTCACCTGACCTTTCACAACTTTATTATGGCATCGAGAAATAGATACCACATGCTGTGCCACTATGTCAACATCTCAGCTTTTAAGTCTTTGTTCAGAGAATTCGCAATGAACTTAAACTTTTCATTACCCATGGGTCCTCTCAGAGCAATTGATCTAAAGGAGTCATATAGGGAGCAGTAAATCAAAGTGGAACAAGTCTAAAAAGAAACACTCCACGACTACGCATTGTCAGTATAATTTTTCAGCTACATGTACCACTTCTTATCTAGAAAGTATGGCAGTCTACAATAACTCCTATGCGTACTTAAACCTTAAAAGTTAAGAGTATTGGAAGTAAATGTTAGCAGCAATAAGAAATATGTGTTTTCAATCTATGTAGATAAAAAATTATAAAGGGCAAATATCCAACGTTCTTCTCAATTCTCTCCTCCACTCTAGACCCTCAAGCATGCTTTATGAGGCAGAGGATCTCATTTTCACAAGCGGAGACAAATGCAGAAATTGCATTACAGCATAATTCTAGAGATGCCATGACACTACTAGTCCCCCAGTTAATCACAAATTATGGGCAGCCTCATAATAGCCTTTGCTGACTTGAGAAACAAGTGACAAAATATTCTCCTAGCACTGGAATAGAAGACACACTTCTAGATGTTTGAGATTATTTTTTTAAATGTTTTAGTTCTTTCAGTTAGCAAATTAAATATAATATTTAAGGCCTACAGTGCTTAATTTTGATAAAATTGTCGTTAGCCATTCAAACAAAAGCAAGGTTATGTGCAAATGCCAAAAAGTTAAAATATCTCCAGTTGTGTTCAGCTTAAACCTTGTTATTTTAAAATGTGGAAATATATAAATGAATGATAAATGAACACATAAAATAATTGTGGGGAAAGGACAATATTGCTTTTTACTATTTTAAATTTTAAAAGCAATATTTATCTGATTTTCCTAGTTAGGAAGGATATATACACTTCTGGCACTAGAACAGTCTTCATTTTTATTCATTAATGGTATTTATGGCAAGAGTGGCACAATTAAAGAATGTTAAATAAAAGAATGGCTATTCACGTCCTCTTATTAAATAACTTAGATTAGAACCCTATCTTTTCCCCAGTGTGAATTATAATCATCGCCACCTCTGAGAGATTAGAAACATATTAGGGCTAAATATGTAACAAAAATAAAGAGTTGATTTGAACTGCAGTAAATTCTACTTATGCCAAATGTTTCCATATTATATCAGAAAACAAAAAAAAATGCAGAATGTTTGTCTCTTTTTTTAATTTTAATTTCATTAAAACCAGGCAATTAATTTAAATTGTGCATAGGTTTTAAAAAGATGCAAAAGGTCAAATAATGAAACCTCCCTCCCTTTTCTGTTCCCCACCACTCATCTTAACTTCCTGCCTGGACAAACAAGAACATATGTTTCTAACTAACAATTATGTGCAAAATTTCCAAAATAGAATCTTTTAAAAGTCCCATTTTCTGCAATTAAGAGGCTCCCAGTACTCCTTAAAAGTAGTTCTAAAGTACCTGGCTTTGCAATAGCATCACTTACTCAATTTAATTTTACATTTACCTAGCACATGTGAGATAGGGAATGACATACATGTGCTTATCACATATTTTTAAATTTATTTTTTATTGCTTTTTCTTTTCAAATTTTTATTTAAATTCTAATCTGTTAACATACAGTACATTATTCATTTCAGGAGTAGAATTCAGTGATGTATCACTTACATACAATACCCAGTGCTCAACACAAGTGCCCTCCTTAGTACTCATCACCCATCTCGCCCATCCCCCACCCATTATCTCTTGGTTTGTTCTCCATCTTTAGTAGTCTCTCACTTACTGCATATTTTTAGGTAACCTGAATTGTCACAAATATTACAACAATTTACCATGGAGTTGCTCACTTTAAAATGAACTTTTGCATTCCATCCCATCATATTTAATTGGCAGCCTAAATAACAGAAACCCTGTACTCTGAAGCAAGTTTCCACCCCCTCCTTTTATGAAGGCACCCACTAGGGGAGCTTCCCAAGACTTGGATGAATTTGGCAATAAAATACATGCTTGGATATTATAGTGATTTGCTCCATAAACTTTTATGAGAAACATTTCTTGATCTTTTTTGATCTTTTCCTAGTACTGTTACATTTATGAGAGGCAGGTGGGCAGCTAATTGATATAAATGTTCATTGGCAAATTCAATTTACTTTCTATTTCCTGTGGGGTTTTATTTCATTATTATTCACCTAGGCTTGCAATTTAAGTATTTTTCATACTTGTTTTCCCATATATTTCTCCTTTGTAACATCTACAATTATAAAAAACCTGTAACTTTTAATAAAGTTAAAGCTAAATTATTATTTCTGATTATTTCTGTACAAGTTAAAGAACATATTGTTCATCATTCTATATATGTTGCTATCTATATCTTTTTCATTATTCTACATTATTAAGCATCCCATATATTTAGAAGTTTCTTTATTTCTTTTATTTAAAAAATTATGTTTATTTATTTTTGAGAGAGAGAGAGAGAAAGATAGAGACAGAGCACGAGTGGAGGAGGGGCAGAGAGAGAGGAAGACACAGAATCTGAAGCAGGCTCTAGGCTCTGAGCTGTCAGCACAGAGCCTGATGAGGGGCTGGAACCCACGAACCACGAGATCGTGACCTGAGCCTAAGTTGGACGCTTAACTAAGCCACCCAGGCGCCCCAGAAGGCTCTATATTTCTAAGTACATTTCTAAATATCCAAATATTAAATACATTTTACTAGTAGTCATATGATGATTCATGTAAACACTGATGATAAAGCATGCTTACTGAAACATAATAAATGACAATTATTATGATGTTAGAAATAAGTTTTTTTTAGGGGGGAGGGTGCCTGGGTGGCTTGGTCAGTAAAGTGTCCAACTTTGGTTCAGGTCATATCTCATGGCTTGTGAGTTCAAGCCCCACATCAGGCTCTGTGCTGACAGCTCAGAGCCTGGAGCCTGCTTCCAAATCTGTGTCCCTCTCTCACTCTGCCCCTCCCTCACTCATGCTCTCTCTCTCTCTCTCTCTCTCTCTCTCTCTCTCAAGAATAAATAAACATTTTAAAAATTTTTAAATAGAAATAAGGGTTTTTTTGTTATTTTCTGTAGCTAATGAGAGTTCAGTGACTTATTTACAATAATTCAAAAAATACCACAAAATCTTTACTTATTATAATCTGAAGTAATCTCTCAACTACTCTCCAGCACATCTTATTTTCTTCTTAAAACTAAAATAAATTATTTTGCTTATGTGTGTACTATACTAGAATACATATGTACAAAAGGGCAGGGATCTTGCCTTTATTCCTTGCTGCATCCCCAAAAGGAGACTTTTAGATATAGGGCTTAAGATGTAGGGCTTAAAGGTGAAAAAACAAATATCCCAGGATTTTCAATGCTGTGTCATCATTTTATGCTATTACATAAAATCAGAAATAAAATTACCAGTTTTATTTTCATCTTTTAGATGAAATTTAAAATTTCACTAGGGTCTATTTCAAATTTCTTAAAACAATTTAGAGACTATTCATTTTGAAATGTTAAGCATATAATCTAGATGTGGGTAACTATTTGCAGTGCATATTTGCAGTGCATAATGGGACTGACTCCACAGGTAGGGTAGCAATACCAGACTCACTATTCCAGTGCTTCACCTAGATAAGTGTCTTTGCTTTATTGTCCTAACATGTAAAATAGGGAGAAGAAAAGTATCGAAGTCATGGCATTGTTGTGAGGATTAAGATACAGAATTCCTGTAGACTACTTAAAATAATGCCTGACATACACCAAGAAATCAAAGAGCTATGTACTTAATATGTGCTTCTACACAACAATCCCAAAACGCTGCTTCTTGGCTTTCAAGCTTATTTTTTTCATTACTAGGTGAGCTGTAAACGTTTCTAAACACTGTAGCTCATCTCCTTAATTTGAGTGAGTACCAAGAAGAGGAACACTATGCTTCGTGCAGTCGCCGACATCGAATTGCCTGGAACATTCGGTAAATCACTCAGTCACCCTGCTCTTCAGTTATTTTATGTGTTAAATAAAGAAGCTGGCTCAGAATTGTCATTAAGATCACTTCCATATCTAGCAGTCCGTGTATCTATGACTTCTTCACTGAGTACTTTGGTGGTCAAATTTTTAAGAGCTTTCAGGTTTTCCTTTTAAAAACCTTCATAGGGGCGCCTGGGTGGCGCAGTCGGTTAAGCGTCCGACTTCAGCCAGGTCACGATCTCGCGGTCCGTGAGTTCGAGCCCCGCGTCGGGCTCTGGGCTGATGGCTCAGAGCCTGGAGCCTGTTTCCGATTCTGTGTCTCCCTCTCTCTCTGCCCCTTGCCCATTCATGCTCTGTCTCTCTCTGTCCCAAAAATAAATAAACGTTGGAAAAAAAAAAAATTAAAAAAAAAAAACCTTCATAAACTCTTTCGCAGTGCACTTCCTTATTGTCTCTCCCGTTCTAAAATATATAAGCTTTATAAGAGAAGGAACTCCTTATATATAAATGCTATATAAGCTGTTAACTTATGTGAAAGTAAACAACACATGCTTAAACTAACTTTATCTCCAAGTTGCTTAAGTGTTGCATTTATTGTAGCACTGTAAATATGCAAATGTTCACTCTACCTTTTTTAATATTATATTTTGTCTTCGATGATGTCACGATGACAGCATTTTTGCTCAAACATCTGATCTCTCTGAATTCTACAGAATTATACTATACATGTTTTATTTTTGCAAGCCAACATAAATGTTGCAATAAATTTAAACTTTTATTGTATCTATTTCTGAATATCTTCATCATATCTTTGTTTACTTCCTGAAAATTAGAAATTGTATGGTAATTTACAAGTTGAAATGATAATTTGAAATAATAGTTTGATATAATGATCAAAATTCAATCATCTTTTTATGTATTTTACTAAGAGAAACAATGTTATTATATTTAATATCTAAAACTCTCTGTAACTATCAGTTGTGACTCAAAGGTTGAATATGAATCATATTATTAAAGTATTGATTAGTATTATATTTTTATTTCTGCAAAGTTTGAGGTAATTTAATGAATGAGGTTAATTTGTTGTGCTTTTCGCAATTAGCTGCTCCATAACGTATGCCAAGAATATTATACAGGGAGTGTTCACTGATGTCTAGTTATTTCCTAGACATGCTATTGATTCCTGCACAGCATAAAGATCAGTGCTTTGTAAAACTAACAATATGGCTCAACCAACATCTAAAACCTGCCTAAAAGACAAGAGACAAATGTATATGGATTACATCGATCAATTCCATAATGTTTGGCCCCAAAATGAATCTTGCCAGAAGCAGAGTTTCTTCAATACTTAAGCAAACCATTGCTTGGGAGAGTTCATATTATTAAAATAAAAAATTGAAAACCTCTTGTTATCTAGAATTACAAAAAGAAAAGCAAAACTAGAATAAAATTTTTTTAAGAACTTCAGTAAATGTAATTTTATGAAAGATTTAAGTATGTAATTTAAGTTACTTATAAATACTGAACTTTCTTTTTAACTAAGTTTTTTTCTATCCTGTTCCTAGCATATATTAAAATTAAAATGAATCTTTGAAATATGACTTAGTTTTGTTTAATTCAAAGAATATTACTTACCAGTGCCTTTATAGTATTTTGTACAGTTACCATATTCGATATCTTCCTTTTTAATATCAAACTGAGGCAATGCAATTTTTTCTAACTGAACAGGATCCCCTGATTGCCAGATAAACCGTAAATCATCAGTTGTGTAGCCAACTATAAACAAAAGTAAATACATAAAAATATTAGTTTGGAATATGATTATTAATACTTTTAAATATTTTAGTAGTCCAATTATCAAGTTCAGCAACGGTAAGATCATAGGCCTTACTTATATAAAATTTTTGTTAAAAATGTGAAGAGATAAAATCTATGGCCATTAATGAAAATATTAGCACAAATTTACAGATAATTAGTTGGCTTAAAGAAAGAATAAGCTAAAATATTTAGCATATTGCAGTTACAATCCTACGGCATCATATGTAGTAGCACATTTCTCTATATCAAAATTCTGAACTGTTGTTGATAAAGAGTAGTGAATAAGTCATTCTAGCTTTTTTGCATATCTACATTCCCAACTATACAATATGCTACCTGGAAATTAAAAAACAAAAAACAAAAAACATTTAAGCACGAAATCACCTATATTTTTGAAGACATGACCACAAACTCCCCTGAAGGAGTTGCATGGCCACAGGAAAGCAGTAAAACAACCTCTCAAGTGGACAGTATTACAGCAGGCCGAAGCACACATTTTGGGCTTAGGTAATATGGCTACAATTCAAGGGTCCTATAGGGTTTTACAGCATAGAGTAGCCTACCATTCAACTCTTAAAGTGTATGGATTTTCCAAAGCAATATTTCAGTGCATCTGGTAATAGATTTGAATGTAAATACTTAAAATTTTCTACACAAATACATATTGACACACAGGTATACACTGTACAACACATTCACAAAAATGTACATACACACACTTACATCTACAAAATCCCATTTTATACTTAGAAAGCAACCGATATTGTTCAAATGTAGGATCAAACTTCAGTACACTTAAAATAACAACAAATAACCACAAAGTAACTTTAAAGCACATCATCTAGCAAGTATATATACAATATTTTCCAAGGCTATCACTCTTTATTTTTTGCTGAAATAGCTCACGGTATATAGGTATTCAGGCTAAGGATTCCTTGTGTTAGTGTTCATTTTTCAAGTTTTGTGTCCCACTTTTATTTTCAAAAGATAAGCATCATAGTGAATTAATATATTTTAAAGGTAAATAATCATTTCAATAATAATTTCAATTAATATACTTTATACCTTAATTTGGTGCACCCTTCATAAACTGAAAAACATATGATCATAGAAACACAAAAATTCCAATGTTGTCGAAAAAATTTTTACACATCCAAAGAAAATGACTTTTTGGCAGGATTTAGAGACAGTTTTTCAATGTTTTCAAATTTTCTGCTCTGAACACGTGATTTTAACAGCAGAACAGTTGTTAAGACATAATTTTTTTTCATTTATTTTACTTACTTTTTAAAATGTTTATTTATTTTTGGGAGAGAGAGACAGACAGAGCGCGAGCAGGGGAGGGGCAGAGAGAGGAAGACACAGAATCCGAAGTAGGCTTCAGGCTCTGAGCTGTCAGCACCAAGCCCAACATGGGGCTCAAACTCACTAGCAGTGAGATCAGGACCTGATCTGAAGTCAGATGCTTAGCCGACTGAGCCACCTAGGTGCCTCATCATTTACTTTAATTATGATACTAATTTCAAACGAAGTTGGCAATTATAAGAAGTTAGAAGTATACACCTACGTAACTGAAAGTAAAACTAGTACCAAAGGGATCTATCTTAGTAATGATTACGGTAAAAGAATAACAATAATTTTCCTAAATAAATTATTTTACTATTTGTAATCAAAAGCATCAGTTTTATCATTGTTATCCAAGATATTAGTAGAATGTATTGTCTAGAGGTTTTAAACATATAGTCACACATAGATTTTATGTTATAGTCACTTTGGGTCTCATTTACATACAGCTCTCCAGCTGCATCTTGCAACGTTGTGTATCCATGGGAAACAAGGTCAAGTCCAAAGGGCAGGAAAGAGTAATAGATAACCTGAAAGTAGAAACAGAGGTCTTAGAAGTTGCTTAACATGTTTCTCTGTGATACACTGACTTAAAATATATATATATATACATGTATAAATGTACAAATATTAACAAGTACCTCATGCTGACAAGAACATCTCCATCACGAAAAATAAATAGAAGGATATTTTCCTGGGTCACATCATGAAAATTGGCACTTTTTTCATTTGCAAAAAATAAGTCAGGTTTCCACAGACACTTGTACATCGTGGGATCCACTGTCAGTGCATCTGAGCCCCGAAAATCACTAGGGAGCTTCAACCTGGGATCGTTCCATTTTTGTCTCAAGAAGATGTTAACTCTATAGTCCTGGGGGGGAAAAAAATGTGTGCGTGTGGGTGTTTACTGCTATTTGAAAGGCATACTCAGCACCAGAATAAAAAGAGTTTCAGTGATTAGCAGCACCGATATTTTTGGTCTTGTAACGTCAACCAGGATCAAAACAGTTTGGTCACTAAATAAAAAGAGCAGTCTAAAAAGACCCTTGTGTCTCTATAGACATTCCAGCAGCACTTGCTAGCTCCAACATCAGAATGTAAGTTTACCAATAATTGCTTTACCTTTATACAAATGCCAGTTACGGCAGTTGGGTAAGTGGTGTCATAAAAACCTGAGACTGCTAAATATTACCATATTCTTCCCCCCCCCAACACACCAAAAAAATAATAAAATTTAATTCAAAATAGATGACAAGTAGGTGAGGGTATGGACTAAATAGGGAAGGGGCGTTAAGGAGGACACTAGTTGGGATGAGCACTGGGTGTTACACATAAGTGATGAATTACTGAATTCTATTCCTGAAATCATCATTACACTGTATGTTAACTAACTTTGATTTAAATTAAAATAATAATAATAACAAAACAAAATAAACAACAACAAAAAAGCTTCAGGTTATTAATCAATATATGTGCACATTGTGTCAATATATCTAAAATAATTTTTATTTCTTGCTTATGAAATGTGCCTTTCCAACACTCACTGCCTTATGCTTAATGCCCATCTTTAATTACTCTTACTCCTATACCTCAATAAAGCTAAAAAAAAAAAAAGGAGAGTAAAGAAAAAATTTCTCCTGGCCTTTTACTAGTTAGCAAACTACAAAAATAATATATATGTGTATATAAAACATATACATTATATAATATTATGTATATATGTATATAACACACATACGTACATATGTTTACCTAAGAAGGAAAAAGAAAAACTGTCTTTGAAGATTCATACATGTACGATTATAGAGAGAATTTAAGATAGTCAAATGAGATTTGCATTGGATGCAAAACAGGTACATCAAAATTTGTAAATGTTATATTTTATTTAACTATAGTAGATAAATGTTTTGAAATCTACTAAATAGCTGATTATTTACTTGAGTTTTTTGTCTATCTCCTAAAATTTTTACCTTAAAACTTTGTAAAAATTGAATTATGTCAAGACATAGATTTTAAGAGTATGTGCACTAGGAACAAGTTTAATACCTTAATACATCTTATTATCTGCCAGTTAAATGGGGTTCTAGCACAAATCAGGTTGTTAGTATATACGAACTTAACATTGAGCATCATGCTCACATCTTTTGATTTTAATTGTATATACTATACTCAGAACGTGCACAAAAGTGTCCAAAGCATAAATTGCATTGGGCTTCAGCTTCCTTATTTTCAATCATTCAAAATTCACAAAATACTATCTATCCATATAGTCTTTTGATATTATCAAAATGAATGAAATCATAAACTTCAAATCAAAATCCAAAATAATTAACTAGGGAGAGGTTATAGATATCTTTTACTAAATAATAAGACCTAATAGATTTCTATAAAACCTAAATGTACATGCTTTACATATGTGTAAAATATAAAATAAAGCATAAGCAAGGAGCAATCTGAGACATTTTACTTTCTCATATGATCTTCAGAATGTATAGTAATCATAGAAGGGTAAAGGCACACAGTAACAATATCCACACACTTAAGTACAGAGAGTAAAATAAGATTTAACCTACCTATATCTCATAGCTACTCTAAACTTCAGGTTTCTAAAGGCTTCAACATATACAACACAAATGGTTTCTTAAAAATCATATGCAGATGGTTTCAGAGTGTCCAAGGCAAATAAACCAAGGATTATATAAGCAGGGTGCCTGGGTAGCTCAGTCAGTTAAACATCCAACTTCAGCTCAGGTCATGATCTCACTGTTCATGGGTTCCAGCCCCACGTTGAGCTCTGTGCTGACAGCTCAGAGCCTGGAGCCCGCTTCGGATTCTGTGTCTCCGTCTCTCTCTGCCCCTCCCCCTCCCCTGCTGGCGCAGGCGTGTGCTCTCTCTCTCTCTCTCCCTCCCCCCACACGCCTCTCTCAAAAGTAAATAATAAACACTAAAAAAAAGGATTATATAGGCTGACACTGAACTTATCTGCACCATTGGGGGGGGGGGGGGAAGGTAACATTTATCTTATTAAATGAACATGGAATTAAGGAGGGAATAAAGGAGGCCAAGGACTCTAGAAAACAAAGAGTTATGTTGCACAGCTACAAAACTGTTTGTTAAAATATATGCATATCTTAAAATTCATAATGGGATTTAACTGCCTTATATCTGACTGTGGTTGTCACGACTACAAGAAATAACTCAAACTCATCCAAGACAAAGGCTTCTCACCATCATGTGGTGACACTTCCAGCAGAAGTAATGCTCTTCCCACCCCAAGTTTTTATCCATTCCAGGCAAACATCCATGGCTCTCCCCTTTAAAAGGCATACACATTAGGTTCAATTATTTTCTAATAAAATAACAATTATACTGCCTTCACTAAGCGCATGGTTGACATAGACTTGTCATGACTTTGAGCACTTATGAGTATTCAACTTCATATTATTTGCTAAAAAGCTTCCTTGAAATGATCAGCTAAAATTATTGGTATTCTAAAATTACACACACTAAAACTATTTTATTACTTTCTTTATGTTCTATGTCTTGTCAAAAGGTAATTCATCGAAAACCACATCTTTAAACTTCTATGTTTAAAATGTGCATTCACATGTCATGATAAAATACATGTCCTTAACTTGTTGTCAAGGATCAGTATGAAAAATAACCAGATGAGGTTGCCTATCTATCTTCTGTAAACATGTTGCTAAAGCCATGACCCCTTATTTTGGTCAACGACCATTATATGAAAATACACAAGATAAATTCTTCTTTATTTATTAATTTTTCACTTGTTTATACATATATTACTATATCATTTAATAGATATTTACTGTGTGCTAGGCACACTTACTCTAAGCGCTTTGCAAAAATAAATCTACTCCTTAGAGTTTATTCCTAAAAATGCTCTCCTGATTCTCTTACATGCCTCCTATTACAGGAAAGTGAAACTGAAGTATCTCATCATGTTTTTCTTTTTGTCTGGCAGCTAAGGAGTGAAGGCTAAATTCTACAGCCAATTGAATTAATAATTCATCTCTCATATCCTGGTATGACTATCATTGCATGGTTCTTGCACATTTAGTCCTATTTCAATTATTTGCTTGCATTTTTTTTTGTTGTTATTATACACCTCAAATCCTTGCCAGAAATAGAGATGGATGAAAAGTAAAATATCATTTGAGGGATTGTCATATACCTGACAAGAGACTGTCAGCATTATTTGGATGCCACTGTTAATTAAGCAACTCTGCCAATGTGGCTTTTAGAATCTAGATGCTTTATTTTAGTCTAATATTAGGTATTCTTATTTTAATAGAATGTTAGATATATTTATAGAGATACTAATATTAAGATCTATTGGTATTCTGTATCTAGACTAAAAACAACTACATTTTGGGGTGTATGCTGGTTTGCCCCGTAGTAATTAATTTCCAATGATATTATATCAATATTTTTAATAATACTCAAGATATCTGACAGGAATGAAAGCAATGCCAACCTTTAACTTCAGCATACTTTGCATAATTAAAAACAAGCCACCTTATAATGTTTGGGGTAACCTGAATTCTCCTTAAAATCTCCACACATACACATATCCTATGTTCCACTATTCTGTCTCCAAAATTGTATGGATAGTTCATCTAAAATTATACAGCAAAATTATTTTTCTTTTAAAAATTCTATAGCAATTTTAAGAGTGTTTCTCCATGTGAAGATCATTATTCCAAATCCTTCTTGAACTCTAACCAGTGTTTCCATCAATGCATGAATATCTTTATATCACTTATACCTTTATATCCATGATTAAGTTCAAAGCATTTTAACCAGCTGAAAGCTGATTAAAGCCTTGCATAGCCCTATACAGTACCAGAGGGTTTTGACAAAATAAAACCTATCTGTGGAAAAAATTACAAAATTACAAATGATACAAGAATGTTTTAATGTCACCACCTTTTTATTCTATATATCATCATAAATAGTGTTTTTGAAGTTATATTAGCCAAATTATAAAGCCTAGTATAATGGAGTCAACATGGGCTAGAAAAGATAAAGTACTTGACTCAAATTTCAGCTCTGAATCTTTAGCTTTGACCCTAAGCAAGTTTCTTAACCTCTCTGAGCTCAGTTTCTTCATATAAAAAGCATGAATATTAATACCCTAACGTGATAATTCAATAAAATACTCAATTAAAAGATTAACACAGTGACTGCTATATAAATAAGTTAGTTCTCTTTTCATTAAACATCCTTGAGAATCTAGCTACAGAGTACATTCTATACTTTCAGAAAATGTTTACTTAAATTCCTCCTAAATCCCTAGGTGATGGGTTGGCTCATTCATTCAATTCAAAAATTATTTATTAACCATATATTCTTTTCCAAACACTGGATACTAAGGATACATCTGTGAGTACTCCCAGACTTCAAAGATAATTGTAAGTTACACTGACAATCAGTCAAACATAAAACAATTTGCAAAAGGCTATAAAAATGGAAATAGTTTGCAACAGGGCATCTAATCTAGACTCAGGATTAGATAAAAGTAGCCAAGCGAACTGACATCAAGGCAGGGACCTGAAGACAGGACAGTCAGACAAATATGGGTCTGAATTATATATATTTTATGTGCCCTAAAGCAATTCACTTAATCTCTCTGAGCCTCAAATTCCTCATCAATAAAATTAATCCTAAATTATTCACAGGAATCAAATGAAATGCTGTACCTAAAGCATGAAACCTGGAACAAAGAAGTACTCATAGTTAGCTAATTTATTATATGTATTATTAACATTATTATCAAGATAGCTATATCACCCCTGTGAAAAGGCTAACAATTACTATTGAAAGCATTTCTTTTCTATTGTTGTAAAGATGCCACCTGTAAGTTTTAATTGGTTACCAAACATCAAAACTAACTTTAATTCTATTAATTCTTCAAAAGCTTTGAAAAATCATTGTTCATGTACCAGATGTAAAGTACTATATTAGTTGCTGATTATACACAGATCAACATAATACAATATTAGAAAACAAAGCAGATTTCTGATTATTAACATTAATTATTAATATCTGCTTAATCTAATATTAAGATTTCACAGACTTTAGATACATCAATGAGCAATGGCAAGTTTGTTTTATAGACTAACAAAATAAAATATCTACTTGCTATTATGTTCCAGACTAAATTCAATGATTACAAAAGAGGCTCGGTTAACAATCAGTTTTACTATGCTAGGTTAAACATTCATTTCTTCCTTCATTTGTTCACTCACTAAACAGTAATTCATTAAGGACTTTCTATGTTCGAAGTTCTGAGCTACCAGTCTGAGAAGGATAAAAACATGAGGGCCACACTCTCAGGAGGTGATGAGGATACAAGTAAGGAAATAATTGGTAAGGATTCTAAGGGTGACAGTACTTGTTAACAGAATAAATGATCACTTCAGACACCAGTCAGGAAAGGCTGTAGAATGTGAATCTGAGGAGGGTCCCTGAGAGTGGGCAGAATTCTGCCAGGTGCTGCGATCAGAGAAGGTCAGGTAAGTGTTTTATCAGTAACACAAAAGAATCATTAAGGGGTGCCTGGTGGCCAGTTGGTTAAGCATCCGACTTTGACTCAGGTCATGATCTCACAGTTCGTGGGTTCAAGCCCCGCATCAGGCTCTGTGTTGACAGCTCAGAGACTGGAGGTTGCTTCAGATTCTGTGTGTCTCTCTCTCCTGTGTCTGCTCCTCCCATGCTCCTGATCTCTCAAAAATAAATGAAAACTTCAAAAAAAATTAATTAAAAGAATCACTAAATATCAAGATACATAAATTGACAAACATAATCAATATCATCACTAAAAAGAGGCCAGAACAAGAGACAGAGGTTTTGTAAGTAATCAGTGGAAAGACATTAGTTAAAAATCAAGAGCAAGAAATATACGAAGGACTCTTTTTAATTTTTTTAATGTTTATTTATTTTTGACAGAGAAACAGAACATGAGTGGAGGAAGGGCAGAGAGAGAGTGAGACACACAGAGCTGTCAGCACAGAGCCGGATGCGGGGCTCGAACCCACAAACCATGAGATCATGACTTGAGCCAAAGTTGGATGCTCAAATGACTGAGCCACCCAGGTGCCCCTACAAAGAACTTTTGAAATGCAACAATAGGAAAGCAAACAACCCCATTAAAAATGGGCCAAATATCTTAATAGACACCTCACCAAAGAAGATATACTGATGGCAAATAAGCATATGAGGAGATGTTCCACTTTACATGTCATTAGGGAAATGTAAATTAAAACAATGAGATACCACTACACCACCTATTAGAAAGGGCCAAAATCCAGCACACTGACAACACCAAATGCAAATGAGGATGTGGAACAACAGGATCGCTCATTCATTGATGGTGGAAATGAAAACGGTGCATCCACTTTGGAAGACAGTTGGAAGTTTCTTACAAAATGACACATACTCTTACCACACTGCACTGCTTGGTATTTTTACCCAAAGGAGCTGAGAACTTACACTCACACAAAAACCTGCACATCCATGTTTACTGTAGTTTTATTCATGATTGTCAAAACTTGTCCCTCAGTAAATGAATGGACAAACCGTGGTACATCCACACAACAGATATTACTCACCAGGATAAAGAAATGCACTGTCAAGCCACGAAAAGACATACAGGAATGTTAAATATATACTATTAAGTGAAAGACCCAAATCTGGAAAGGCTATATGCTGCATGATTCCAACTATGTGACATTCTGGAAAAGGCAATACTATGGATACAGTAAAAAAAAAAAAAAAAAAAAAAAAATCAGTGGTTGCCAGGGGGAGATGAATAGGTAGAGCACAAAGGATTTTTAGCTTAGCGAGATTCTTTTGTATCAAATTATAATAGTAGATCATGTGTTCACACCTTTGTCAAAACCCATGAAATGAACAACACCAAGAGCAAACCCTAATGTAATCTAACAGACTTTAGGTGATGATGTGTCGTTGTAGGTTCACTGATTGCAACAAATGTATCTCTTTGGTGCAGATGTCCACAGTGGGGGAGGCTGTAGGCAGGGAGAGGCAGGGGGTGTATGAGAGTTCCCTACACATTCTGCTCAATTTTGCTGTGAAGCTAAAACTGCTCTGAAAGAATCTACTTTTGGAGTGCCTGGGTGGTGCACTAGGTTAGGCATCTGACTCTTGATCTTAGCTCAGGTAATGACCTTGCGTTTCTTGAGCTCAAGCCCTACGTCAGGCTCTGTGCTGATGGTGCAGAGCCTGCTTGGGATTCTTTCTCTCCCTCTCTGCCCTCCCCCACTTGTGCTCTCTCTCTCTCTCAAAATAAATTTAAAAAAATAAAAATAAACTCTACTTTTAAAAGTGAATGCACTTGGGGCACCTAGGTGGCTCAGTCATTTAGAGTCCGACTTCGGCTCAGGTCATGGATTCTGTGTCTCCCTCTCTCTCTGCCCCTCCTCCGTTCACACTCTCTCTCCCTCTTGATCTGTCTCAAAAAGAAACATTAAAAAATACATACATACATACATACATAAAAGTGAATGCACTTGGCACATAAATATATTTCAAGGATGTTTATTGCACACATCTATGTAATAGCCAAACAAACCAACAAAAACCCCCAGAAACAATATAAAATCTATCATGGAGGAACAGATTAGTAAAATATGTTATTTTCATATGATATAATGAATTTACCATTAAAAATATGAACATAATTTATATAAAACAATCTGATCATTCTCTCAAAACACTGATACTACGAGTTTCTTTCAAGAAAGTAACATTTCTCATGGAAAACCCAATAGCGAAGTCTGCTAAGAAGAGCCAATGAACATGAAGATATGTTCCGCCTCACTAGAAACGGAACACAATAAAAAACAAGATTCAATTTTTTCCCTTTGTTCATGAAATTGGAAATGAGGATGATGAGTAATCATATTTATTATTCACAAGGCATGGAGACCTGGCACATTCCTACACTACGGATAGCAAAATAAACTTAAAAACTTTCTTGGAGGGTTATTTGGCAACATATATCAAAATTTAAAGGAAAGTAAACAAATTCCAACAAAGTAATTCATCCTAAGAAAGGTATGTACGAAGATGAAGCTACAAAAAAAATTGAATGCAAAACATAGTATAAACAAAATAAAAGGGAAAAGGAGGTAAAGTAAAATAAAATCTGGAAATAGAGAAAAAATGCTGTTGTTTGCCTTTTTAATATCATGCTGAAAACATTGTCTAACAAGCCCACTTAAAGGGTCATAGGATTCTTCGGGAAAATGTAACTTTGTCTGACTTGCCATTTTCTACTGGTTAGGGGCCCAGATGCCATAAAATCATATAACCTATAGCAGGTTTGTAAATTGCAAATGATTTTTGCCTGATGTAGATGCAAATGTTTTATGTCAGGTAGAAAAGATATCCACCAAGAATATGTTTTTATTGCCCTGTGAGACATTAACAAGTCTGTATCTAATTTAGCAGTCTAATTTCAGCATTCATTCCTTCACTTCCAGCTCCTGAAGTCTCCACTGAAGCAGCTTTACTATCCCACTGGATCCCTCACTAATGAGTTTCAATAAATCACTAACATGTCCTCACTCTACGTACATATTTAACTTTTCAACAATTATAGTCTGTCCTCACAAAGTTAAACATAGGAATACCATATGCCCCAGCAATTCCACTCCTAGGTATAAGCCCAAAAGAACCAAAAGGAGAGATTCCAACAGATACTTGCATGCTCAGATTCACCGTGGCATTATTCACAATAGTCAAAAGGTGGAAACAACCCAAGTGTCCACCAAGAGATGAATGGATAACCAAAGTGTGGTATGCAGGCATACCTTGACGATATTGCGGGTTCAGTTCCAGACCACAGCAATGAAGTAAATACTGCAGTAAAGCAGGTCAAATGAATTGTTTGGTTTTCTAGTGCATATAAAAAGTATATTTACACTATACCGTAGTGTATTCAGTGTGTGACAGCAGTATGTCTGAAAAAAACCAAAGTACATGCCTTAATTAAAAAATATGTTATTGCTAAAAAATACTAACCATCATCTGAGCTTTCAGTGAGTCATAATCTTTTTTTTTTTTTTTTGCCGGTGGAGGGTGTCTTGCCTCGGTGTTGATGGCTGCCGACTGACCAGGGTGGTGGCTGGCAAAGGCTGGGGTGGCTGTGGCAATTTCTTAAACTGAGACGACAATGAAGTTGGCCACATCCAGTGACTCTTCCTTTTGTGAATGACTTCTCTGTAGCCTGAGATGCTGTCTATAGCATTTGACCCACAGAAGAACTTCTTTCAAAACTGGAGTCAATCCTCTCAAATCATGCTGCTGCTTTACAACTAAGTTTATGTACTATTCTGAAACCTTTGTTGTCATTTCAACAATCTGCACAGCATCTTCACGGAGGAGACTCCATCTCAAGAAATCACTTTATTTGCTCATCCAAAAGGAAACAACTCCTCATCCATTAAAGTTTCATCATGGGATCGCAGCAATTCAGTCACATCCTCAGGCTCCACCTCTAATTCTAGTTCTCTCCCTGTTTCCATCACATCTACAGTTATTTCCTCCACTGCAGTCTTAAGCTCCTCAAAGTCAGTAATGAGGGTTGGAATCTCTCTCTCCAAAGTCCTATTAACGTTGACATTTTGACCTTTTCCCATGAATCACCAATGATCTTAATAGCATCTAAAACACTATCTTTTCCAGAAGGGTTTCAATTTACTTTGCCCAGATCCAATGGAGGAATCACTATCTATGACAACTATAGCCTTGAGGAAAGTTTTTCTTAAATAATAAGACTTGAAGTTCAAAATTACTTCTTTTTTTAAATTGTTTATTTATTTTTGAGAGAGAGAGAGAGACAGAGCACAAGTGGGGGAAGAGCAGAGAGAGGGGGAGACAAAGAATCCGAAGCAGGCTCTAGGCTCTGAACTGTCAGCACAGAGCCTGACACAGGGCTCGAACTCACAAAACATGAGACCATGACCCGAGTCGAAGTTGGACACTAAACGACTGAGCCAGGCACCCCAAAGTTCAAAATTACTTCTTAATCTATGGCTGCAGAATGAATGTTATGTTAACAGGTATGAAGACAACATTAATCTCTTTGTCCATCTCTGTCGGAACTGTTGGATGACCAGGTGCATTGCGAATGAGCAGTCATATTCTGAAAGGAACCTTTTTTTTAGAGCAGTTGGTCTCAACAGTGGGCTTAAAATACTCAGTAAACCAGGTTGTAAACAGAGGTGCTGTCATACAGGCTTTCTTGTGCTACTGATAAGAGCACAGGCAGAGTGGAGTTAGTATAAAGCTTAAGGGCCTTGGGGTTTTCAGAATGGTAATTAACATTGGTTTCAACTTAAAATCACCAGCTGCCTTGGGCCCTAACAAGTGAGTCAGCCTGTTCTTTGAAGTTTTGAAGCCAGACATTGACTTCTCTTCTCTAGCTGCTAAAGTCCTAGATAGTATCTTTTTCCAATAGAAGGCTGTTTTGTGTACATTGAAAATCTGCTGTTTAGTGTAGCCACCTTCATGAATTATCTCAGCTGGATCTTCCGGAGAACTTGCTGCAGCTTCTCCATCAGCACTTGCTGCTTCATCTTGCACTTTGATGTCATAGAGATGGCCTCTTTCCTTAAACCTCATGAACCAACCTCTACTAGCTTCACACTTTTCTTCCGCAGCCTCCTCACCTCTCTCAGCTTTCACAGAGTTAAAGAGAGTTAGAGCCTTGCTCTGGATTAGGCTTTGGCTTAAAGCAATGTTGTGCCTGGTGTGATCTATCTGGACCACAAAAACCTTCTTCATATCAGCAATAAGGCTGTTTTGCTCTCTTATCATTCATGTGTTCACTGGAGCAGCAGTTTTAATTTCCTTCAAGAACTTTTCCTCTGCAACCACAATGTGGCTGTTTGGTGCAAGAGGCCCAGCATTTGGCCTATCTCAGCTTTTGATATGCCTTCCTCACTAAGCTTAATCATTTCTAGCTTTTGATTTAAAGTGAAAGACATGCGACTCTTCCTTCACTTGAACACTTAGAAGCCATCGTAGGGTTATTAATTGGCCTACTTTCAACATTGTGTATCTTAGGGAATAGGAGGCCCAAGGACAGACAAGGAGAGAAACAGAAAATGGCTGGTTTGTGGACCAGTCAGAACACACACATTTATCAATTAAGTTTGTCATCTTTTATGAGCATGGTTTCTGATGCCCCAAAACAATTATAAGACTAACATCAAAGATCACAGACCATCATAACAAATAATAGTAACAAAGTCTGAAATACTGTGAGAATTACCAAATGTGACAAAGAGGCAGAAAGTAAGCAAATGCTGTTGGAAAAACGGCACCGATAGACTTGCTCACTGCAGGTTGCCACAAATCTTCCATTTGTAAAAAAGACAAAATCTGCAAAGGACAATAAAACAAGGTATGCCTGCATACACATACACACCGAGGAATATTATTCAGCCATAAAAAGGAATGAAATTCTGTTATACATTATGGCAGAAATAAATCTTGAAAACAGAACAACAACAAAAAGAAGACTAATGAAGAGTTTGTCTAAAAGTATTAATCATAGTAGGAATGCAAGGCAAAAAACAAACAAACAAACTAACTAACAAAGCTCTGGGAAAGGCAAGCATTTAAGGGACAGGCTAGAAGACTGAGGAGAAAAGGAAACCCTGAGAATGTGATTTCATCACCAACCCAAACAGGCACAAACTTTGAGAAGGTCAACATCAGCAGACGTCACAGAAGTTCAAGTATAATCACACTTTCAGCAAATGAGGAAGCCCCTGAAAATTTTAGCAGAAGCATTTTAATAGAGTGACATAGTAAAAGCAAGATTATGGAGGATTAAGAACTGAACAGAAGACAAAGTTTCCTGTCTATAAGATGTGGATAACAAAAATATACCCACAAAGATAGCATTTTTATAAGGATTAAGTGAGGTAATATATTCTGCACTTGGCTATACTAAGGGCTAAACAAGCACATTGCCTTATTAGGATATATCTTTTATACTGCTGTTATCCTTTTATAATATCGGTAATACCTATTAATAAAATTTTTGCCTCAAAAAAATTCTGCATATAGTGTCACTCATTCAATTTGTTCTGTACTGTGCTGATCAACCAACAGTTATTCTTTTTTTTTTCTTTTTTTTTTAATTTTTTTTTTCAACGTTTATTCATTTTTGGGACAGAGAGAGACAGAGCATGAACAGGAGAGGGTCAGAGAGAGAGGGAGACACAGAATCGGAAACAGGCTCCAGCCTCTGAGCCATCAGCCCAGAGCCTGACGCGGGGCTCGAACTCCCGGACCGCGAGATCGTGACCTGGCTGAAGTCGGACGCTTAACCGACTGCGCCACCCAGGCACCCCATCCAACAGTTATTCTTAACAATAATTTACTTCAAGGTCACAAATCCTGACACAGTACTAAAATATACTTCTGAGCATCTCCTGTATTATTCTTCTTGCTTTCAACTGTTCTGTTGTAAGCTCAACATACCACATAATCCTCAAGCCTCTACAGTTATCCTTTTCTTAATTTTATTTTTTAGAGTACTCTAGAGTTGTATTACAGTAAGCATCACTGAAAAACTGGAAATTGCTTTTCTTGTTCTATCAGTCTTGGTCATTGTATCTTATTATCTCATTATGAAAGTACTTCAACAATGTTTTTCTGTTAGCTATGTAGCCACATAGTATTATGATTCAATCCAAGTTGCAGCAAATTTATATATCTTTTAAGAATGTTTTAAAATTTTACAGTTTAAATTAATAATTGGAGTTTAACATTCATTAAAAGATAAAAGCTCATTAGTTGCTTTGGTGAATGTTTTATGGGCATTTCTAAATAATTGCTAGTTATTGGCATTTCCAATGCTCTATATTAAGATAACTATCTTTGAAACCTACTTATTTTCATTTTCAATTATTCAATCACAATAATTATAGCTTTATCGTTTGTTTTGCAATGAAAAATTCCCATCAGAAACAGACTTCTTTTATCAGTGGAAAATTACTTAATTGTTTTTAAAGAACTTGGTGACAAATACCACTCATTGTTCATTCCAAAGAGCATACGGTTATTCATTATCTAGAAAATGGATGTTCTCCAAAATTTTCAGTCCCAATTAACACCCAAATTCAACTATTTCTTCAAGGCAATAAAACACTTCACAACAAGACATTAAAACTGGTTGAATTGCATTATTGATATTTTAACACTTAAAAAGTTTTTATACTTTGTATTATTGTTAGGATAGCTATTCTGGTTAGTCCTGATTTTTACCTAGCCTTCACATATGCAATCTTTAATTTAACTCTTGGGTAGTCTTTACATTACAATACAAATTGAGCATTCAAAGAAATAAAGGAGATCAATTCTCATAGCATCTGGCAGCATAATAACTAAAGTTCTGTCAACAAAGCTGTTATAAGGCTGTTTGAAAAGGGTTAAATTTAGTCATTAGTGAGGTTAGATGTTTCATGTAGGAATTACAAGTTAACAAAATGCCACTAAAATTTTTTAGGTCATATTTTAGCAATATTTTTCAATGTGTAATTTTATTAAAAAGTTTTAGTTAAATGGCGTTCAATAACACCTTATGAATATTTAAAATTTTCTAGTCCTATTCCAATATTCCATGGATATGAGGAGTGCCTGGTAGGTGGTACTGTGGTGCCTCTCTGAACTCAAAACTCCATGAGAGTAGCAGTCTGCTGGGCTGCATATACCAAAAGAACCTAGCGTAATTGGGATGATCCTCCAACAGAATTTGGGAGGAAAAACTGTATTAAAGTATTCATCAGCATGTGTCTTAGTTTCCCATTGCTGCTGTAACAAAATTACCAAATCTTTAGTGGCCTAACAGATAACAATTATCATCTCACACTTCTGGAGTTCAGAACATCAAAATTAGTTTCACACGACCCAAGTTACAGTGTCTGCAGGGCTGACTCCTTCTGGAGGTTCTGAGGACAGATTCCATTTCCTTGCTTTTTTCAAGTTCTAGAGGGCACCTATGTTCCTTGACTGATGATACATCACTTCCTTGTATTACTCCAAGTTCATATAGGTTTCATTGCATCTACTACTGACTCTGATCCTCCTGCCTCCTGTTTTTAAGGACCCTGGTGATTATAGAGGCCTTGCTTGGACAACAGAATAATCTCCCCAGCTCAAGATCCTTACTTTAATCACACACACAAAGTCTCTTTTGCCATGTGAAACAGCATATCCACAGACTCTGAGATTAGGACATGGACATCTTGGAGGAACATTATTCCTACCATAGGGTACAAACCTAAAGGTAGATCATATGAGAAAAAATATATATATAAAACCTTTTGAAGGTTTGTGTATCTAAGATGTAAAATAGAAAAAAAATGGGAACACATATGTCTAATTTTATTCTATAATGAATTAATGTTGGAAAGTTAATAATCAAAGCAACAAAATAAAAGGAATAGTAAACTAAGACTAGTTTCAAGGAAAAAATGTAAATCTCTATATAGAAGGGAAATATACAAAATTGTTTTTAAAACAACAAAGATAAATCATTGCCATAAACCAGAATTAAGCTCTTTTAGCAGATCCCAAATGTGACTTTTTTTTTCCTGATAGGCTCAAAAAGAGCTGAAGTCTATTATTAAGACAAATAAAAAGTCATACAGCAGAAAGGCACAGAAAGTCTGACAGGATCATGAGTTATAGTGCAATAATAATTCAATATAATTATGAAGCATGACTAAACCAAAGAAAGAATATGGATTGTATAAACAGGCTTTGATTTCCATGAAAGAGCGCTTACGTATCTCAGATGAGGTGAAGTGTCTGTGTATAGATTATTATAATAAACCATAATACCCAACTTTTCCCCCACAAGTGTAATAGTTCACATTTTCAATTATGAAAATCCAGTGATTTAAGCCAAAGTAAGAACTGAATAAAAAAAAATCAATAAATATTATAAACATAACCATAGAACAGATGCCACCTGGCTTCTAAAAAACCATTCTTCTCACTGTTCTGAATGTTCCTTTTCCAGTTGTCCCAAGCAGTGGCATCTACACTGATAAAATTAGAACTTCAAATTAGGATGATTACATTTATTTGACAATTTTGGTGATGCTACCATTAATGTCAGGAAATACCACTTGTAGTATTAATTATGATATTTTACCAAAAAAAGTAAGGGAGTAGGATGCAAACAAACACATCGAAATGAGAAATAAGAATTTTGAACTATAAAATGGGATCGTAAAACAAGCTGTAGGGGCATATAACATGGAAAGATCTTAAGGAATATTAATATGACTGTAATTTCTCCTTCACTACACAATTATGGCTTGTGAATCAATGTGAGATTACTTTTAGTTTAGCCAGCAATAGTTAGCATCTGAGTTAAACAAACAAGCACAAAGAAATGGCTGCCAAATGGAATTGGTTAAAATTTCCCAACAACAATGTGAATGCCTGGAACCCTGATTGCTTCTTCGATAATCAACTTTATCTGTTGGAAGAAAGGACTGGGTTGCCTTCTTTCAGAAGCTGCCCTACATCTGTCTGCCACCTGACTTGAAGCTACTGATGTTACACACACCCCTGAGCTTTGTGTTCTGCATTATGCCTTCTGGAACAAGAAACTGCCAGTTGAGGTAGAAAGGTTTGAACTATAGAGAAAAGCTTTGGGCAATATTGAAGCTTCCTAAATTTTAGGAGTTCCTTTATTTCAGCATATCTTTGTAGGGGAAATTTCTAGGCAGCTATTAATAAACAAAACCACAACTTTACAATGGGGCTACTAACAAACTTATAAAGAGTTCATTCTCTTTAGCATTTCCTTTAAGATGCGATTCTATTGTGAAACAGTACATAATTTGAAAATGCTTGACAACCAGAGTCACCGTCACTGAGAGCTAATATGCCAGGCAAAATACTGTTGCTTTATTTTTGTAACTTATTCACTCTTTTTAGGGTATAGCACATCGGGTACACAACACAAGTGTATTCAACACAAGTACATTCAGGTGTTCAAGCACAAGCCTGTCTGCTATCACGGCTTGCACACTGTGCACCATACTGTTTCCATAAACATACATCCTGTATTTAGACAAATCTAATACTCTTTTTTCCCAACCTCTTGTTTTAGGGCACTTTTTTGTTTGTTTTGTTGCTAAGAAATATGTTCTCTAGTTATTATTTTAAACAAAAAGGTGGGGAGAGAGGTAACAAATACCAACAAGGATGTGGAATAAAGGGGACCATTGTACACTGCTGATGGGAACATAAACTGGTATATACGCCACTATAGAAAACAGTATGGAGGTTCCTCAAGAAATTAAAAATAGAACAACCATAAAATCCAGTAATCCCACTTCTGGGTATATATCTAAAGGAAATAAAATTATATTCTTGCAGACATATCTGTATTCCCATGTTCACTGCAACATTATTCACAACACCCAAAGTATGGAAACAACCTAAGTGTCCATCAGTGGATGAATGGATCAAGAAAATGTGGGGTGTGTGTGTGTAATGGAATACAATTCATCCTTCAAAGAAGGAAATTATGTTATTTGTAACAACATGGATGAGCCTGGAGGGCATACAAACAGAGTAGAAAAGTGGTTGTCAGGGGCTTGGGGTGTGGTTGGTAGAAGAGTACAAACTTTTAGTTATAAAGTGAATAAGGTAAATAAGGTCAGGATCTAATGTATAAGATGGTGACTATAGTTGAAAACACTGTTTGTGTAACTGAAATTTGCTAAGAAAGTAGAACTTCAATGTTCTCACCAAAACTTTAAAAAATAAGATAAGTATATGAGGTGATGGATGTATTGATTAATTTGATGAGGGGACTCCTTTCACAATGGAGACATATATCAAATCATCACAATTTCAAATCTCTTACAATTTTTGTCAATTATACATCAATAGCTAAAACAATAATAATAATAAAGTAAGCCCACCCTGGCAGATTGGAAGGGGAAAAAAAAGAAATATCCTCTCATCCAATATACCCTTTAAGTTATTCTCCTGAGTCCATCACTATTATTCCTGACCAGTGTTTGTATCTAGTAACAAGGAACAAATTTTGTTTTAGACCTTGTTTTTCCTTAGATGATACCTTAAAGTTATCTATGTACCTATAATACCTTGTGACTTTCCCTACTTGGAAGGAACAAAGTCTGAGGGCACTATTTTGAAAAGACTGAGCAAATCTATAAAATATGACAGTCTCAAAAGACATGTTTAGGAAACTGTTTTATGGGGATGTATAAAATAAACATTGCTGAAAGCAAAACATAATAATAATAATTATTATTAATAATAATAATTAATATAATATAATATAATATAATATAATAATATAATATATAAATATAATAATAAAAATAAAGCAGAATATTTAAGTCTATTCCACGAGCAAAACTTTAGGCTGTGTTTACACAACACAAAGTGAAAGGCAGATTGATTTTCATCCAGCAAATATATATAATTTGGCTCCTCTGGATAAAGGTCTCTAAAATTTCCAAAATCAATGCTCTACAATAAAAACCTATTTCAGTCTGTTACTTAATCAAATAAGTGCTTGACATAAGTCTATTAATTACATTTGCCCTGCCAATTGTTTTAACACTACTTTGACTCTGTGCTAGGCAAAGAGCAGAATATTTGTTCATTTATTCAATCAATATTAGCTAATATAAGAAATTATTTATAGGTTTACTATTTATGGAGCACCTTTTGTCTCCTGTATCTTGGAGAAAATGAAGTGGGATACATTATTCCTGCCTTTAAGAAGTTTACAGTCCATTAGAGAATAAAAGAACACACAAAAATAATTTAGTTACAGTAAAGAAGCTATCAGATGATAGAGATGAAAGATGTGGTTTGAAAAGAAAGCACTAAGTGAGTCAGAATAGCCATAAAGGGCTCTGATTAGAAGATAAGAGACAGAAATCAGGGATAAATAGGAGGGACAAAGACTCCCTGATGAAAATTGGATGAATCCGGTTCCAGCAGGAAGTACTCTGGGCTAGCTACCATGATGAATCCCAGCAGGAGGACAACAAGAGGATACATTATAAATATGCAATATTTTATTATAATCCTCAAATATTCTGTAAGAAAGTTCCTCTCCCTTTTCTAGCATCCCTTTTCCCCAGGTGTTTTCAACCCAATACAATCAAGTAACTACTGATGGGACCTGGAGAAGTTTAGGTGTCTGACATTTGGAGGGCATTCAATAATTACGAAAGCATAGATATATTAATGATACCTCCTGGGTTGGGACACATGGTAGCCTTTATACAAATGAGAACAAATATCCTTGCATTAGCTGTCCCAGAATGCAAGATACAGTAGAAATGTCTCCAACAGCCCAGAATATCTTTCAGGGATGATTTAGGATTAGGGCAACGATGCCACAAAAGACAAAAGAGGGTACAGAGGAGAGCACAGACACTACGTAGATCCTCTTAAAGTTTCACCTTGGGAAAATAACATCTCCTACTCTTGCAAAGTGAAGTGCTTAGACAGACTAACCACATTTTCAGTTAAAGTTAACTACACTTGTCTCCTGAGTGCTGAACAGTAGTCTGTATCTTATTCCACAGCTATCTTCTAGTGATCTATACTGTATGTTTCTGTCATTTAGGTGAACTAAAAGGTCACTGGAAGTAAATGAATTTGATTCCAAAATATCCTTTTGAATAATTCTCCAAAAACATCTATCAGCTAATAAAATAATCAAGTTATTCAGGGGCTAAATACATGCTTCTAAAAAAAATAAATAACATTCTCATTGCAATTAGATATAAAAACAGTTGTCATAAATTAAATGCAATACACAGTTGCTTTTATAACACATAGTGCTACCCTGAGGAATAATGGAATACATATTTTAAATCACTCTTACTCTAGTGTGAGATATTCCCTGAAAAATTATACTGTGCCTTATCTATTACTAGGCTTTCAATCTGGAACATATACTATATTGACAAAAATGTAAGTATTAATAAAAATATAAGTATCTCCAAAAAATACAAAAAACTTGAGCCTTCTCTCTCCCACTTGAAGCAGCATTTCGGCATGTGTTTTTTCAAAAAGGGCAAAATCCAATATTCTAAAACATCAAAAAGCAAGTAGACTTTATTGAATGTCTTTTAAGAGGCTGAAGAGGAATTACATCACACATCATTCAGGTAATCTGCTAATTAGTAACCTACTAATAAAAAAGTACTTCATGGAAGCTGCAATACAACTCATCACGGATAACAGCCACTCCTCCAAACTCTTTTCCGTGCCTTTCAAGACAGGAGCCTGCCTGTCACTACTTTCTGCTCTTCCTTTGCTTTTCCTTGACCTTTCCCCTCACTACGTCAGTTTTTTAGGGAGCTCTGCTGCCATATCTTAGAAAGATTGATTTTCTTCTTTGCTTTCTACAATTCTCTGATCCCAACATCACAATATTAGCACAACAGAGGAAATGAAGATTCTCCTCAAGAAACCAGAAGATAAATAAACCGTGAACACTTATTTTTAATGCTCACACAGATAAGCATATTAGGAAATAAATGTTGCTCCAGAATACATAGCAGAAGTGCTTTTCCCAGGTGGTAACCAATTAGTTGCTCAGAGTGAGTATATTAATTCTTCCAAGTCCGTAAGTTTTAACTAACATTAAGGCTACATTTGAACTGCAAAATTATATAGGCACTGAAATCATTGATGTAACAAACCTTGGAACTTGGATATTTTATACTAGAAGGAAGCATGCATTTTGCCTTAGAGTTATTCTTTATTTTTCAGTTTTTTGTTTTTTTTTAAATTTTTTTAATGTTTACTTATTTTTTGGGAGAGAGAGAGAGAGCGCAAGATGGGGAGGAGCAGAGAGAGGAGACACAGAATCCAAAACAGGCTCCAGGCTCTGAGCTGTCAGCACAGAGCCCAACACCAGGCTCGGACTCACGAACCGTGAGATCATGACCTGAGCTGAATGAAGTCAGATGCTAAACCAACTGAGCCACCCAGGTGCCCCTTTATTTTTCAGTTTTTTTTCATGTTTTTATGTTATTTTTGAGAGAGACAGACAGAGTGCAAGCAGGGGAGGGGTAGAGAGAGAGGGGGAGACAAAGAATCCGAAACAGGCGCCAGGCTCTGTGCTAATGCCGCAGGGCTCAAACTTTCAGACGGTGAGATCATGATCTGAGCTGAAGTCGGATGCTTAATGGACTGAGCCACTCAGTTGCCCTCATTTTTCAGTTTTAATATTAGTTTCACTATTCTCTAGTTAAAATTTTGATAATTAAAAATATTAAATTAACTGCAGTCTTACCATTGTTGTCTCTTGAATGGATCCAAAACTGTTGATAAAAATGTTGACTACAACATCAACAGGAATGCCTGTGAATAAAAATTAAGAATACATTTAGTAACTATAAAAAACTTGGTCAGAATTTTCAAATTTTAATGGTTTATGCACTTGATTTTTATATTTTTTCCAATCCACATGGGATATAAAAATTTAAATCTATGGTCTCAATATTCCATGTTCACAATTGCTATTAACACATTTTTCTAAATAAGGGATCATAATAAAAATAAAAATGAGTTAAGTTGTATTTTCTCATGTTATTTATTCAGACATACTTATCTCTTAAATTGTAGAGACTCGGAGTAAGTTGTTCACCTTTAAAGAATTTTAAATTGAGCTAATGCATTTACCTTAACAAAATGTAAATTATTCTTTAAAAAGCACCATTTTCAAAATGGTTTAACTTTTTGCATTTTTATAATCACTTCAAATCTTACTTGAATTAGAAAGCGGTATTCAATACATTTTACTTACAATTATTATATTTTGATTTTTAATTCATAAATATGTGAAGTTAAGCAGACATATAACAGAATCATTATAAAGATTTTTGCCTGACCTGTTGGAAAATAATTTGAAAGTTCATGGAGTGAGAATTAAGGTATAATGTTGCAAATTTCTTTCTTGCTTGCTTTTTTTCTTTTTTCTTTTTATTCGTTGTGGGCTGCTGGTTGGGCTAACAAAGGGAAAATGTGAATTTAGCCTTTTAGCCACAGAACCACTGACTGATGAAAAACAGGTGGTGAACCAATATATGGTAGACATGAGACAACCCAGACCATGGCTGTTGTTGAAAGTAACTGAATAGGTTCTGGTAATGAACAAAAAACCCTGTTTTTACAACATAGTTGTATAACTTCAGTTGACTAGAAACAGCTGCAGACATTTTTTTTTTTTCTGTAAAGGAAGAAGAAAAAAATATCAAGCCTTATAATGTTAATCTGATCTACATTAATACCTGTCTTTAGCCGGCAATAAGGATTACAGTTTTTCAGAGGAGAGCTTTTCATATAGCTTTTCCTAACTCATCAAAAGGACAAAAAAAAAAAAAAAAGAAAGAAAGAAAGAAAAAAGAAAAGAAGGAAAGAAAGAAAATTTGCACAACTAAACAATATTTCTGTGACTTTTATTCAAAGTATAGTTTGGTTCTTGAAAGGTGTGATAAATAGTAACATTCTGTTGGAGTAGAAGCAATCTATGTGGTAGAAAGCATAGTCACTCTTATTCACAAAGTTAACATGTTTTTTAAAACCATATGGCCACCTTTTTCCAGCGAAAGAGTAGAGGGAATTTTTAATCAACGTTTAATGCTAACAAAAATTTTGAAATAATCTAAATACATATAGGAACTACTGTCCATCCCTAATGAGTATATAAGCTTTTCTACAAATTATAACATTGGTGTCTGTGAATGAAAGCCAGACTGCATCCAGAGCTTGAAGTTTAAATCACTAAGGTTAAGAATACGAAGTACTACTTAGAAAACCCATGACAGAGGTTGATTGTTAATTCACACTATACCTATTTTTGTTTTTTTAACTGGGAACCACATGAAACTATTAGAATTAATGTTCTGCTTATCTTTGAATACCTTTGTCATTAAGTTGCTCTAAGTCTAAGCACATCACAGGACAGTAACATGACAATTTGACATCTTATTGTTCTGAATATCACAACTAAATGATTTTATACAGGTAAAATAATTTTTAAACTGCAGAGGTTGAAGACTTTTGGTGGGGGGAGAAACAAACCTTTAAAATTTGGTCTTATCCTGGGATCATAACTGACCAATAGCCTATTCAAGATATTGCTAGTGGAGTTGGCGGGTACGCGGGCAAGGTCCTCTGCCGACTGCTGGCTATAAAAGAAAACGAAACAAAACTCTGGTAAGTATTTAGAAATGGCCAACAACAGAAATGGGTAATTGTCATTGGGGAAAAGACGCTTTTTGAGACAAATTCACAACGAAAGCATGGTGTTCCCAAATAGAAGTAACTAAAAATAGTAGACATTGTCAGATGCCCAACAAATATTGGTTATAAAAAATAAAAAATGAAAAAAGTATCTTACCACTTAATTTTACCACATTCATGAAAACACTGTTCTAAACACTCCATGTAACTCTCTTTCAAATAAAATTAAGCAGACGGGGCACCTGGGTGGCGCAGTCGGTTAAGCGTCCGACTTCAGCCAGGTCACGATCTCGCGGTCCGTGAGTCCGAGCCCCGCGTCGGGCTCTGGGCTGATGGCTCAGAGCCTGGAGCCTGTTTCCGATTCTGTGTCTCCCTCTCTCTCTGCCCCTCCCCCATTCATGCTCTGTCTCTCTCTGTCCCAAAAATAAATAAACGTTGAAAAAAAAATTAAAAAAATAAATAAATAAAATAAAAAATAAAATTAAGCAGACATCTTACTTGCCCCAAAACAACCTGCAATCAAAATCTAGACAAGCGCAAAGGGAGTGCAGACAATGAGATAATAGGAAAAAATAAGAACAGCAAAAAATATTTTTAATGATGTATATTAACCTAAGCAAGGAGTATGTGAATACTATTAAGAGAATACAGCCAGAGAGATAGTCTAAGAATTCATAAAACTATCATGTTGACATTTATAAAATAGTATTACCCAAGAAATAACCAATGAATGTTCTCATTGAGTTAAATATGCTGGGGGGAGGGGGGTGGAGGGATGGTAAAAGAAGTTTCTCTATTACCAGATCAATTAAACAAGGAAAATACAGAGCTACAATTTACAACTATCTTTTCTACATATGTTTGCTGTCAACTATCAAAAAAAGGACAAATTGCCATATTTTTCCATTTTAATTAACTTTGAACAATGAAGCTTGACTAAATTGGTATCCTTTGAAAGCATTTAACAGAAACAAAAAACGCACTTCCTTAGATCTAATAAAAAATGTTTTTGTTGTTTACTGTTTGTTTGGGTTCCTTTTATGACCCATAAAATCTTATATAATTATTGCCCCAATACAAAAAAAAATCCATTACAATTACAAAGAAGTTTTCATTATACTTGGAATACCTAGCAGTCTACTCTATTCTGTATTGATATGGTGAAACTATTAATTTCACAAATGATATTAATTTATGTGAAACAAACTTAGAAGTAATGGCTTTGTTTTGAAATCCCAGCTCTTACCTACCAGTCAATTCTGTTCTGAGTTAATTATCGTACAATCTGCTGATAAGAACCAGTAGAGGTGTGATGTGACTGATATTAAGAAGTTTATAAAAATCAGAAAATACTACAAATTGATACAGAAAACCTTTTCAAGTAGATATCAGAGTCCAAAATATTAAAGAAAAAATTGATAACCAATTAGTTAAAACAGCTAAAGGTGCAAAAGACTATATAGATTTTTAAAATTGCTTCTCATGGTCTTACCAGTTCTAATATCACAGCTGTTGGGACTTGGGGACTGGTAATGGGATTTTCCATTTCACTGCAGGTGAAACTGTAATCTCCCTAGAGCCAGTTGTCATCCCTTATCAAAAGATTGAAAATTCTAAAGAGAATGAGGGTATGTGGGAAAATTGGATATTAGGATGCAAATTAGTGTTCAAACCCATCTACAAGGTTTCTCATTCAGGGGAGGAAAACAGAACTGATTACAAAATACACTTCTATTGGATCAATTAAAGACTGCATTATTGTGTCTCTTGATGTAATATTCCTTTACAGGTACATTCATTCTAAGCAATGAAATGACCAGACACCATAAAAACAATGAATACTAATTTTAGTAGTAGAGAAATTTCCAGCCCGATTTTTCCTTCCAGCTGTGGAAGATGTCTCTTTGGCAGATGGATTATCTGGAGCTAAAGCCACTTGAAAAAGAGCAAATGCAGGGGAGGCTCTCTCTGAACTCCCATCTGGCTAAAGACAGATCCTCCAAACAGAATTTATTGTCCTAAATCCCTTCCCTGGGAGTTTCATCAACTAAAGAAGATTGAATCTTATCACAGAAGAGGACACTCAAAAAACTTGGTCACAAACTGTCATGATCTCCCATCTATTCTTCTGGGGGCCAATTCATCTTTCCTAAAATTCCCGTACTCCCCCTTTACGAGGCACGTATTCTCCACTATCAAGACATAATATCAGCTCTCAAATCTCATCACACTCTGGGTATTCACTTGGGTTTTTGCTCTGGTGCCCCTGATGCATGTAAAATTAAAAATTAATAATTTGTATACCTTTACTCCTGTTAATATGCCCATTATTTCATAGACCTAGCTATCGACGATAGAGGGAAAAGTCTTTCCTCCCATTCAGCCGTAAGCTTGTGTCAAACTCACTTCCTAGCCCTTGTAATTCATTACCAAATTTTATCCTTCCCCCCTTCACTGGTTCAGAATAAATCCTCCTTTCTAGAGTACTGTAACTTCCTCTTCTCATTGTCCTCATCTAAATCCAGCCTGTCCTTTAAGGTTGCCTATCTAAAATCTTGCCTTAATCATCCCAGCTTACTCTAATGAACACAAACATAGATATACTGTTTGGCAATCATTTTGTAGCTTTTTTTTTCATGCACGCGCGTGCATGTGTGTGTGTATTACTAACTGGACTGAATGTAGACAGTACGATTCTTGAGGGAATCATGGCTTCCATATTTTTGTAATTCCCTATAGTGCTTGCATAGTATGAAATACACACTGTCTCAAGCACTTCCCATCTGCCAGTGCTTCTAAATTGACCTCGGCCTCAAGATGCCTGCATGCTCTATAGGAGTAGCAGGCGGCAGCAGGAGTCGCAGTAGTAGTACACACATCACTTGCAGATGAAGAGCATTTCCTCCTGAGATGTCCTCTTAGGATGAAGGTTAGTTTTTGTGGTTCTGTGGTTTTATGTTTTTGTTTTCCTCAGAAGCTTCCCAGCATTGGCCACTGCTGAACCAATCACTGGCAAGGAGAAAGAAACAATCACTATTGGCTCAGATCAGTAGTCTGGAATGAAATAGACATTGGGGAATCAACTGTCATGTCCACTACATTCTTTCATTTAATAATCACAAATGCTCCTCTGATGAAATAGGAGAGATTCTTAACTACCCAGAGAGCTCTTTTTCAGTGGAGAGAAAGAGAAAATCCTGATATATATATATATATATATATATATATATATATATACACACACACATACATATATGCATACGTATATATGCATATATACGTATGCATATATGTATGTGTGTGTGTGTATATATATATATATATATATATATATATATATATATCAGGTTCTACTCATTAGTCTTACTAATTTTTAAAATCATTAGTCCTGAAAAATCTGAATTTGCTCTTTCCATAACTTATCAGCACCACTCCTCCCTCCAACCATCTCTAAATGTTTTTATTTCTTTCCACAGCTAAAAAGAAACAACAAAAACAACAAAAATTCTTATTTATTAACAATAAAAAATCAATGTCGCTAACAAAAATCTCTTGAAATTATAAGAAGGAATATATCAAATATATTACAGCTCTTTTCTTTCATTCTTATTTGTATCAATATATATTTTCAAGACTCTGCTGTAGTTAATCTGATATGAATATTTATTCAATAGTTCAGTAGTTCACCTTTATTATATTAGAAATTCAAAGATGTTTTAAAACTTAAGTGAAATCCCATGTAGTTTATATTCACATGCATGCATTCAGGGGTTTTCCTACCTAAAAACAGTAGAAATCACTTGTTTAGCTCAATCAATACTAAATAACATTAAAGTCATCTCTACACATTAAAATATATTTTAAGAGTCTAGAAGCTACACCACTTTCTGCCAAAGAGTTGAAATAATTTGCATATTTTCAAATTATGCCTGCACTTTACATAATTTTGCAATTTGGTATAGTGACTAGTATGTACACAAAATAAGCAAGAATAAGAAGAGTTAAATGCATTTAATTAGGGCACATACTTAATTCACATTTCATTGTTAGTCTTTATATTCTGAATCTCAGTACAATATTTTATCTATTTGACTATGCCATTTTGTTTTATTTCAAGAAATCTATCAACAATTCTGTTATTACTACAAAAGAGGATTTACTGCATAGAAATACGATACTAATTTAAGAAAATAACTTACTTTACTCAGGCAAAGTGATCAAATGACTAGAGAAAATAATGTTTTATATCAAAAGCCTTTTTACAACCAGTCTTCTTTTGTTCACTTGCCTAAACTTGAACCGATGTCATTACTAATATGTGAAGTTATGCAAGGAATGCATCAGGCTGTATAGCTGGATGATGTAATGTTTTCCAGCACCAAGGGAAAAATCCAGAACTTTCTTTCCAAAGGGGAAACTCAGTTTTCCATTAACTGAAGAGCATTCTTATTTTTACATGACCCTTTAGTGACCATACTGCACAGCTCCATTTCAAAACTGGTGTGTTTGAGCATATTATCTCAATATCCTCCCTCCAACCAGGAGGGAGTCCAAACGGATGATTTTGTTTTTATAGAGTTATAAATGCAACAACAATGGTCAAAATTCCTTTCAGACTTTGAAGTAGTATGGCACATGCCAGCATGAGTAATCTGGGTGTGGGAGCCACAAAGCTTTGAGCCTCACATGAACTGAGGCAAGCAAGCACAAAGCAGTAAGCAAAGAGGAAGGTATGTAAAATGTGTAGGTTGTATTATTTCTCCTCTTTACGGCAGCGATTCCCTCTTTTTTAGGGTATGGACAACACTGAGAATCTGGTAAAAGCTATGTTCTTCCCTGAAAACATGCAAAGTTTACAATGCTGAGGGATCGTGGACCTGAACACCTCAGGTGGTAGAAACCCTCTTTTGTGGAAACAGATGTTGGTATTCTCATCTAAAATGGGAGGAAAAGAGAAGATTAAAAAACAAATTAGATATCATGTAGTGACTGCAAGTAAGCTCAAAAAAAAAAAAAAAAGATGATAAGAGTGTATCAAAGAGACACAAAGCCAACAGAAAGGTCTCCCAAGAGCCAAATTTGAATGATTTGAGCAATAAAATAAAGTCATATTGGATTATATCCCAAAGTATAAAATAAAAATCTGTGAGTCCATAAAGACATGCACAAATGATTAAATAAATAAACAAATGGAAGAGAACAGACAATTCTCTCATGCAGAATTCCAAATAACTGGAATTCCAAATAGACCCTTTATTTTCAGGGTAGAAGAGAGCTCTGCATTTCTCAGTGTGAGCTGTGCATAATGACTTCCTTCCAAAGAGTACATATAGGAAGGGGGAAAAGAGTTACTTTACAGCAGAGAAACCTGACAAATACTATCTCAACCAGAGGATCAAGGTTAACCTCTACAGTGAAAAGTCATGTCAACTTTATGTACCCTTAATAAAATGTGATGAGAATGGCAATGAATCCTGTGGTCTTCCCCCACCAAAACATGTAACTCCAATCCAAGCATGAGAAAAATATCAGACAAATGGCAGTAAAGTGACATTTTATAAAATACTTGACTAGGACTCCTCAAAACCATCATGGTCACGTAAAAAAAGGAAGGTCTTAGAAACTGTCACAGCCAACAGGAGCCTAAGGACACATAAAGACTACATGTACTATGCTGAATGGGATCCTGGAACAGAAAAAGAACATTGGGTAAAAACCAAGGAAGCCTGAATAAAGCATGGACTTTAGTTAATAATAGTGTATCAGTATTGGTTCTTTAATTATTAAAAAAAAATGTATTATACTAACATAAAATGTTAATGATAGGAGAAACTTTGGCAAATTTTCTATAAATCTAAAGCTGTTCTAAAATAAAAAGTTTATTTGGGGGGGGGGGGGGCGGGGAAGAGCAGAAGGCCAAGGGCCTTAACAGATACCGCACCAAAGATCGACAGATGGCAAATAAGCATATGGAAAGAGGTTCCACATCATACATCATCAGGCAAATGCAAATTGATTGAAATAATGAAATACCATCTATACCTATTAGAATGGCCAAAGTCTCCAACACAGACAGCACCAAATGCAAATGAAGATATGGACAAACAGGAACAGTAGGAACTCTGACACATTTCTGGTGGGAATGCAAAATGGTGCAGCCACTTAGAAAGACAATGAGTGTGGCAGTTTCTTCAAAAATTAAACTTACTCTTACTACACAATCCAGCAATCTCACTCCTTGGTATTTACCCAAAGGATATAAAAACTTAATGTCTACACACACACACATACACACACAGGCACAGGCACACACACACACACACACACACACACACACACACACACACAAATAAAACCATGCACACAAATGTTTATAACAGCTTTATTCATAATTGCCAAACTTGGAAGCAACTAAGATGTTCCTTAGTACATGAGTGGATAAATAAGTTGTGGTACATCCAGATAATGGAATATTATTTAGCATTAAATTATTTGCTCTATCAAACCATGGAAAGATATGGAGGAACCAGAAACGCATATTACTAAATGAAAGACGATACGAAAAGGCACTGTATGATGATTTTAAACCTGTGACATTGTGGAAAAAGGCAAAACTATGGAACAGTAAAAAGAGCAGTGGGTGATAGGGACTGCGAGTGAGAGGGAGATTAATAGGCAGAGCACAGAGGACTTGTCCAAGAGCCAAGAGACTAGCATTTTAGACCCAGACAGACTGGAAGATTACCACATAAGATTGGGCAAATCCCTCTCTGAGTCTCTTCTAGATAATCAGATAGATAGACATACAAAGACAGAGCAACACTTTATATATTCAGGTAATCAATTAAGTCAATAGTTGTGTACGAATCCAGGGTTATTATATTTTTATTTATTTTGCATTTTCCTAATTACAGTATAACTTATTATTACCTCTCTTGACAGCTTCTATATTTATTTTCCATTCAGTTTTCACAGATTAAACTGTGAACAGGTTTATGAATATAGTGAGTGATACCTTTTACAGGATTAGTTGAGTTTAATTAGTTTATATTTATTTGAAAAGAATGTGTTTATGGGCATATGTGCATGTGTGTGGCAAAGTCTACTGTGTTATTATAGGCCAAGAATCATAATTAAGAACAGTGCTTCACAGCATTCATTTTATTTATCCCTCAATTGGGCTTAAGGAACTGTTGGATCTTGTGGAAACATTTTCAAATCTTGTCTACCTACAATCATGGAATTACATCATCCATGGCCCAAAGAAAAACATTTTTCACAAAGTAGAAACATCTATGTCTAGAGATTCTGGTTTTGGGATACCAGCAATCTCCCAATCTCTATGGTCTTTTTTAACTTCATATCACATGAGATTACTCATCCTATGAACACTACAAAGATCTATTTACATGTTATGTTTCTCAGACAGTGTAAAACATTATATATTCTCACTACTTCTTATTGGTTTACTAATTTGATACAAACCTGATGACATAAGGAGTCAAACTTACGCCTCAGAACATTCACCGTGCAATTACCTTCCACCCACAGGGTATTACAGCAGATACAAATCCCGAGTAATACCTCTGACTCCAACACCGACTGCAACTGCTACGGCGCTTACCTTTTCTCAGTTCTCCATACAGAACATAAATATAAAATATTTCCCTTCTGGCCTCACAGAAATGGTGAGAAGATAAGTCCAGCACTCATGCACACATGATCAAGTTACGTGTGGTTATAATTGAAGAGACACTTGTCAAAGAGCCAAGAGACTAGCATTCTAGACGCAGACAGACTGGAAGATTAGTACATAATATTGGGCAAATCCCTCTCTGAGCCTCAGTATACTCACCTTTAAATCAAAGGTCAAAATCAGGTGTCTGTAAGATCCCATTCAATTGATAATCTGGTTCCACTTGCAGCAGATGCTGTGGTGCCCCATCCCCCAGATCACCCCTTCAGAATTGAGGCTGCTGCCAGGAATGCTGGCTGCCTAAGGCTCTGAGCCAGGTCACTTCCAGAACAGCCTTCCTTCAGCCTTGCCCTGGAGGCAACCCACACTCAAAGACTTTGATATGGGGACACAAAAGCATTCAAGGTCCCTTCCTACAGACAGACATCTCTGCAAGCCATCCAGGCTTCAGAGCTCCCTGGAGCATCCTGATGCCTCAATTGCAAAGGCATTATTCCTGTGCTTGAAACCGCTTCCTCATTCCCTAGAAGTGTTCCAAAAGCAATCTCTTTCTGCATGTAAATCTTCATCTCACAGTCTGTCTTAGAGATAACTCAACCCACACCATCAACTAAATAATAAAACTCCTCAAAGAACAACGAAAACTTAACCATCATTCCACTGTCTGCATGCTGAATTTCTCCTTGCATGCATTTTAGTCATTACTGAATTCATTTAACAAAGTTTTTGAGCATTTGCTATATGCCATGCATGGTGCCATATGCTGGCTATGCACTTAAGAATGAAACACAAATGTTGGTTATTCTGATGCAAAAGTAGTATTTAAAATTGTGGGTTCTTGGGACACTGGGGGGGCTCAGGACGTTACTGTCCGACTTTTGATTTCAGTTCCCATGATCTCACGGTTCCTGGGATCGAGAGCCCTGCATTTGACTCTTACTGACAGCATGGAACCTGCTTGGGATTCTCACTCCCTCTCTCTCTGCCCCTCCCCCACTCCAATACACACGCACATGCTCGGTCTCTCTCTCTCTCTCTCTCTCTCTCTGTCTCTCTCAAAATAAATAAACTTTAATACTGTAGATCCACATGGATTTGTCTAGTGATTCTCAGCTTTGTTGTGCACGGAATTCACCTGAGAAACTCTGCAAACTACTGATGCCTAGTCTCACCCCAGATTTAATTAGTTTGGGGTGAAGTCCAAGCATCAGGATTTTAAAAGCTCCTCAGATGATTCTAATGGTCAGATGAATCACTTGTTAGAGAGAAGAACATGGAATTAAAACCTGAGGAACTCCACCATTTAATGAGCAGATGGAGGAAGATAAGCCAACAATTTAGACAAAGAATCAACTACCCAAGAAGAAGGAAGAAATCCAAGAAGTGTGTGGTGACAACAGAAATTAAGGAGAAAGGGTAAATGTTATGGAAGGGTTGGATAACGGGACCAAATACCGCTGAGAGGTTAAGGTGAGGACAGAAAATATCCCCATGGCATTTAGCAAAAGGGAGAGCCGTTTTTCAGCTGAGAGAGACAGAAGCCTGACTGGCGTGGGCAGAGTAGTGAGCGGTAAGGTAGGAAATGAAGTAAGGGAGAATACCCATTGAAAACTTTTGACTAGGAGAGACTTCAGCAAGGGACAGGAAGCTCTGGACCCTCCTTCCCCTCTTGAACATACCAAATGAACAGCAAAACCCAAATCAATTCTTTTTGTCAGAAATCCAAAAGCTAGTTGAGAGGCTTCTACACCCAAGCGTGTGTAATGAAAGTAGCAGGAAAAGTGGAGACACCCTCTCGCCATAATCTCCACCTTAGCACAACACAGCACAGTGCAATGCCATCCAGAGATGTCCTTAGCTCCTGCTTCTTCCTGAGGAGGGAAAGAGACCTCACATCCAATATACCAGCTTTTCTGAGTCTACCTTAGGAACCAACTCCTATCTCACCATCTGGGGCAACGATGGGATCCAGCACACACGTGGTAGTCCCCCGGGGAATAGAGAGAACAAAGCAGCTGTTTGATCAAGTGGCACTCACCACAGCTCTGCCCCCCACTTTGCTGTGAGTGGGCTGGAAACCCAGCTCTCACTGCATTCACAGTGCCACAATATAGAAGTAACCTGAATGCCCACTGACAGATGAGCACATTGAAAAATGTGGTATATACATACAATCAAGGACTATCAAGCCTTAAAAAAGAAAATCCTGCAACATGCAGCAAGGGTGAACACTGAGGACATTATACTAAGTGAAATGAGCCAGTCAAAAACATAAGTACTGCCTGATCCCACTTCTATAAGGTCTCTAAGGTAGTTAAACTCAGAGAAGCAAAGAAGAAAATGACGGTTGGCTAGAGTGAGAAGAAATGAGGAGTGGCTAATCAAGAGGTAAAATTTCTGGGGTGCCTGGGTAGCTCAGTCAGCTCAGGTCATGATCTCACGGTTTGTGGGTTTGGGCCCCACGTCAGGCTCTTTGCTGACAGCTCAGAGCCTGGAGCCTACTTCAGATTCTGTGTGTCTCTCTCTACCCCTCCCTGGCTCACACTCTGTCTCTCTCTCAAAAACAAATAAACATTAAAAAAAAAAAGGTAAAATTTCAGTTATGCAAGATGAATGAGTTCTAGAGATCTGCTGTACAATATTGTGTCTATACCTAATAATATTGTATTGTACATGAAAATCTGTCAAGGAGGTTACATGGTATAGTAAGTGTTATTACCACAATAAAATGGAAAAAAAATACAATTTCTAGTGACAACCTCCAAAAAAAAAATCTATACTGTGTGTATACATAAAATAAGTTTTGCATGAGTTACTGCTCAATTTGATGTAGGAAAAAAAGTCAAAAATTAGTCTGCTTTTTTAAAAAACTGAGTCAAATAGCTTATTATTGAACTATTTGCACAGCTATTATTTGGAAATCAGAGAAAGGATGGCCTCTTCAATCAGTGTGCTTCACTGGGGTACCTGGGTAGCTTAGTCGGTTAAGCATCCAACTCTTGATCTCAGCTCAGGTCATGATCTCACAGTTTGTGAAATTGAGCCCTGCATTGGGCTCTGCACTGGCAACATGGAGCCTGCTTGGGATTCTCTTTCTCCCTCGCCCTTTCTCTCTCTGCCCCTCCCTGCTCACATATGCTCTCTGCCTCTCAAAATAAATAAATAAACTTAAAGAATATTAAAAGTAAATAAGTAAATAAATGTGTTTATTAACTGGATATGCCTATTTTAAAAAATGAGTCTTGACCCTACCCTACATCATATACAAGAATTAAACTGAAGCGGATTACACAGTTAAATGTGAAACATAAAACAATAAAGCTCTCAGAAAAAAAAATAGATTATCTTCATGACCTTGGGCTAAAGAAAGACTTAAAAAACCATAAAAGCATTAACAATAACTAATAAATCAGAGCTTATTCAAAATAAGTACTTCAATTCATCAAAAGACACCATTGAGAAAGTGAAAATGCATAACAAAGATTGGAGAAGAGATCTGTAGTACATGTATGTGACAAAGAATCCTATCTAGAATGCATGAAGAACTACATACCAATAAGAAAAAGAAAACAAATTTTTTCAGTGGGAAAATACTTGAAACAACACTTTGCAAAAGAGATAGCTAGAAGTCCAATATATGAAAAGGTGCTCAATGAGATTAATCATCAGGGAAATACAAATTAAAATTACACTGTGGTATCATTATACCCACACAAGATGGCTAAAATTCAAGGGATTGCTAATAATATCAACTTTGGACATGAATGTGGAGTGGCTGGAACCCTCATACATTAATGATGGAGAATAACTGGAAAACTGTCCATTTCTCCTAAAGTTCAATATTCATATACCCTATGATACAGAAATTTCATTCTTAGGTGTATGCTTATGTCTATCCAAAGGCATGTATAAAAAGGTCCATAACACTTTTAATGAACCCAAATAATAATGACCCTAAACTGGAAGCATTATGAATATTCATCAATAGTAGTGATAGTAATATTCGAACTTTACCTGAACTCCTGGAACACTGAGATGTTAAGAAATACCTCCATCATTCCCAGCATTCTGGGAAGCACTTTACCTCAAAGAGTTTGTCCCCAGGTGACCTAAGTAAGACTCACGGTTAACTCCTTGTTTACCTATGACAAGACCAGAAACTCTCTAAACTCCCCTTTTTTGTCTACTAAATGAGTACCTGAACTGTTTGTCACCACTGACCAATCTGAATCGGAGACCTGGCAACTTCACCTGACCAAATGTGGCTTAGGCTTCTCTCCTCCCACGGGTTCCTCAGTTTTCTCTAGCCCCTAAGATTAAAAGCAATCACTTGGAACGCAGAACAAAACCTCCGTAATGGACTCCTCCAAGAACTGGCTCACAGCAAAGAAAAACTGTCCAATTTTGCCACCTGCTCACTGCAGTCTTCAACAACTGGCTCCTTCTGGCCACATTCACTCCTATAAAAGAGAAGTTCCTTCTGCCTGACCTTTCAGATGCTTATCGTTCTTAAAGTCAGAGTGTCCCTCTACTGCAACAGTCCTTTCCAATAAAATCTTGCCTAAGTATGGATTTGTTTTCCATTTGACATAAAGTGGACGAATACACTGCAGTATATTCAAGACAATTAAATACAACACAGCAATGAGGAAGAAAGAGCTATCGCTATACCAACAACATGGGTGAAATCTCACAGATATGATGTTGAGTGAAGTGATTTTCCAGGATTATTATCCCTGTTCACAGATGAGCTAACTGAGGCAGAGAGCCTAACTATTCTAGAAAATCCTTTCTTCATAAAAGACCTGTTTTCAATATTAGACAATTTAAGTAAAGAGCTTAGAATAGTACGTTATACATCATGTTATGTATCAATTCACAGTAACCTATTTTGTGTTATAAGCAAAGCAAAAGGAATCTGTTACAAAATAAGACAACCCAGTCAGAAAAAAAAAAAATGGAGTCCAAAGCAAGTGAAATTTATCACTATTGTGGTTTGGTTTAAGCGAATATGTAGAATATTCTGATTTCTTGCATATATGCAGGCTGTAAATTCAGGCATCTTATTTTCCAAAACGATATTCTAATTTTACTGCTCTCTAGAAAATTATGGTACTGGGCTAGTGAAAGGAAGTAGTTTTCTTACTACCACAAACCAAAATTTAAAAACAGGACATTAAGTCAAGAGAAGTCAGAGCAGAAATCAGGAATTGAAATAAAATATTAAGCCTCAACACCCTTTAGAGTACAGAGCTCCAAGAGACACTGCAGAGCCTTTGGAGAAAGGGGCTTTTGCTACTGTCCGGAAACCCAATGAGCTGAATGAATTGCTCGCTGAAAAGCCACCACAGTTGATTCTGTTTCTGCTGTAACTGTTCTTTGCAACTTCTCTTTGCAGCATTTCTAAGGTGTAAGATTACTTGCGAGATAGAGACAAGAAAACCATCTCTTTTGAATTATATCTTCATTAAAATATCCACAGGCACACATGTCTGAACAATGATACGTGTCCCCAACAAAAATCCCATGACAAGATACAAAGGCCACAAATATGAGTGTCATTAGGTGAGATGAACTACTTCCTTGCAGTATGTGGTAGCATCCGGATAATGAAAGATAAGCCTTTTTTTGTCCTTATCAACCACTGTTTGGAAACGAATGTGACTCTTTATTGAATGAGCTAGAATCTGGAGGACTCAATTATAAAAAAAATAAAAAAATAAAATTCTGTTTTCTCCCCAACATCCATCCAAACCTGGATGTGAGCCAGCATTCCACTGCACTTGAAGGAAATCTCCAACAGGTCTCATAATATTTTCAGTCATTCTCTGATAATAAAAAGTCTCCACCGGCACTTTCAGTCCCACTAAAATTGTCACTTTTATATTTCAGATGCCCAGTCCCTGGTAATGATAAAACTTCAGAGCTTGATTCAGAAATGACAACACCTCCCTCTCCTCCTCAAGTCTCCCTCAGAAAGGGGCTGCAGGCTTGACTAGGTTTTGTTCTGTCTTCCTGCCTTGTTAGTTTACAGCATTTTTGTGGGTTTCCCAAAATCCTCTCTTCGAGAACCTCAAAGTTCAATCACCATGAAATGGCTATGGCTTTTTTTCAGCTGGCAACTTCACCCCAGGTATTCTGCAGTCCACACCTCACAGGCACACTACTGGGGTTCCATCATCTTCCCAGCCCCTTTTGGGCGAATTTCCTTTCTTTGTTTTGTTATTATTATTTTTTAGTTTATTTATTTATTTTGAGAGAGAGCGAGCAAGCACGCAGAGGTGGGGCAGAGAGAAAGAGAGAATCCCAAGCAGTCTCCACACTGCCAGTGCAGAGCCCGATGTGGGGCCTGAACTCACAAACCATGAAATCATGACATGAGCTGAAATCAAGAGTCAGACACTTAACCAACTGAGCCACCCAGGCTCCCCATATTTCCTTTGTTTTAAACATCAAACCGGTACTTTCTTACTTACTTTGCTCTCACCCTGTCACTGTCTACTCCTATTCTCTCTCATGTGACCAACATCGGAGTCACAGTGAATGCCCAAGTATTCTTTTTCCTGACACACAGAAAGCAAATCTCCATGTCATGGTAGCCCTCTTCTCTCTGTTCTACAGCCTCTAGCCAATACCTGCAGCCATGACTGATGACTTCTCCAGTGTGAGTCAGATACCAGTCTACTATGAATCCCCCAAACTACAGGAGACAGACATGGTTCCGCCTCTCAGTAGCATTGAGAATAAGGCAAAACATTTTCCTCCCAATTCCATGGCAGGGAGTATGGAAAATGTCACTGGGCTCCAAAGAATTTCCTCTAAAGTATTTCTATATGCTCTCTTCAATCTTAACCCTTTAAGGCCATTGAGGTAGATGCTGAGTAAAGGTCACAAAGCCAGTTTTCAGCACCTTTTTTGCATGACTGCATAAGAGGTCTCTTTCCTAACTTTGGTATGTGGGGGTTCGTGGCACCTATTGTTTTGTTCTTGGCCTTTGGAGCCTCAGCCAAAAGCTGAGTCAGAAAGAATGCTATTCCAACTTCCTGATATACTAAGCTAACTTTTAACTGCTCTTAGTGGTCCTTTCTAACAGAAAATGTAGGTAATTATAGATTATTTATATAATTAATGAAGTAAATATTAATATTTACTTAACATTAAATAGAAGTACTTAAAATGTTCCTTAATATCAAATAATCAATTATCATTTCTATATTTTGGATTCTGGCAGGATGTAACATAAGGATAAAAGACTTTCCAATACAGAAGGTGAATTAATACAGATAGGCAGACTTTTTGAAGTAGAAATTTAAGAATTTTCACATGAGCTAAGATTTAAGAATTATGAACATTATCAACTAGAATTTTTATAACTCGGCTTTCTAATTAAATAAAAGTTCTTTGCCCTAATTAATAGTTGAATCAACAACTGGTCATTTCTAAAGGAAGAATTAAAAAAAAATAAAAACATTTATCACAAAAATATTCCTGTTCAGGTGGGTTTTTCTCTAAAATCTCACACACTATTGAAAGGTAATTTGTGCACTATGGCTTAGAAATGGAACTTCAAAAGCAAACAAGCAAGTACATATATGGAAAGAAAACAATCTAAAGCTCTGTACGCTAATCTTCTGGAACCCACAGAGAGAGAACAATGAACCATAAGCAGTTATCTACTGCATGGCACAGGGGTATCAGTCAATTAAAACCTGCTCAGGTTGTACAGATCCTGTAGGGCAATACAAAGGAGACTTAACAGAAATACAGTTGATGTTCTGCTATCTATCCAAAGATTTTATTTTGGTATCCGTGTCCTAGTGCAGAATAAGTGGCAAGGTTATCAGGTGCGATATGTCGATACCAGATTAAGTCCCTTTTATATTTTCCAATGTAATATGATTTTTTAACCAAAACAACTGCTTATCTAATTTTCCTCTATCTATCATTGTGAACCTCATACAAAAGCTGGAAAAAGAGATAAAAAAGCTACTGAAGGTTACATTTTCCACTTCTCTGTGTTTCTGCCATTGTGAAATCACTCCAGTAACTGCCCCCTCTCTCCTGCATCATAAACGTTCTCTCTCTACCAGAACCTTTCCACCACCTTACAAATATGCTTTATTATCCCCCATCTGTAAAAAACTTTCTCTTGACCCTGCATCCTCTCTGACTACAGCTCATTACTAATGCGCTTTTTTACATCAAAATTCCTCAGAAGAATTTTAATACTTGCAGCCCCCATTTCTTCCCTTAATGTCCTTTAAGTCCAATGTAGCAAGATTTTGTAACCATCTATAGAAACAAGTCTTATCAAGGTCAATGATGTTGTCAAATGCAATGACCAATTCTCAGTGTTCACCTTCTTGATCTAACCACAATACTTGACATTGTTGATCATTACCACCTCCCTTAAAAGATTTTCTTGGCTTGAGTTCTAAGTAAAAAGACATGACCATAATTCCAATCTTACTTCACTAGTTGCTCCTTCCCATTCTCCTTTGCCTGTTCTTCCTCATTTCTTCAACTTCATCCCCAGTCATTTCTCAGATGTTTTTACCTTCCTAAATAACTCAGTTTCTAAGTGACCTCATTCATTTCATTAATTTACAACTCACAAATTTATACCTCCAGACTACACCATTTCCCAGAATTTCTGATGCTATATTCAACAGCTTATTGGACATTTCTCCATTGAAGTCTAATGAAAACCTCAAAATTAAGATAACCAAGACCAAATTCTTGATTTCCCCTCACCTCTGATCTACTCCTAATGTAGTCTTTAATAGACCTCTCAGTATATTAAAACAAACAAACAAACAAACAAACAAAAACCTTCATGCTTTCTGTTCTCAGGCCCAAAACATGGGAATAACCCTTAAAATGACCTACAAGTTTTCTGACTCTTCCCATCATTCACTCTGCTCTTGGTCTCCATACCATCATTTAAATACATAAAGCCTGCTTCAGGACTTTGATATTTGGTGTCCTTTTCCTTGAATCATTGTTCCCCTAGAGATCTCCATGGCTTCATCTTTACTTCAGCTCCCTATTAAAATCTTACCTTATCAGAAAGATATTTTTGACCAGCATGTATAAAATAGGAACCCCCACCCCTTAATTTTCCTACTCTAATTTTCCCCATAGCCGTGATCACCATCTGCCATATTATTTTTTTTAATGTTTATTTGTTTTTGAGAGAGACAGAGTATGAGTGGGGGAGAGGCAGAGAGAGACAGGGAGACACAGAATTCAAAGCAGACTCCAGGCTCTGAGCTGTCATCACAGAGTCTGACGCGGGACTTGAACTCGTGAAGTGCGAGATCATGACCTGAGTGGAAGTCAGACACTCAACCAACTGAGCCACCCAGGTGCCCCTCACCGCCTGCCATATTAAAAATTCACGTCTACATATCCATGTTGTCTCCCACTAGTACCAAACTTTCTGAGGGCAAGAACTTTGTTTTAGTCACAGCTATAGCCCAAGCACCTAGATCAGGGCCCGGTACATATTAAATGCTCAATAAAGGGTAACTGAATAAACTAAATGATTCATTTTTAAAACATAAAAGAAGTAGACAGTATATCAGTTAAGTGTCAGAAAGAGATTGTTTGCTCTAAGTTGAAAATTTGCATTAAGAATTGTGAAATCTCAGAGCACCCGGGTGGCTCAGTTGTTTAGGTGTCTGACTCTTGATTTTGGCTCAGCTCATGATCTCATAACCTGGGATTGAGCCTGGCATCGGGCTCCACGCTGGCAGACAGAGCCTGAGTGCAATTCTCTCTCTCCCTCTCCTGTCCTTCTACCTCTCTCAAAATAATCTTAAAAAAAATAATAATAATTTTGAAATCCCAGAATATAATCATATAATGCACTCAAAATTGTAATGACTGTGCCTTCTTTTTTAAAGCTACCTATAAGACTACTCTTTTCATTTCCATTGATAAGACAGAATTGACTATACCTACCTAATTTTTATAAGCAAGAAGATGCACATTTCCAGAAGTTACTTACAGGAGTCCATCTTTATTATGGATACTTTAACTGTAGCTCCAAATGTCTATTTTACCTTTTTTCATATAATTCTTATTCTAGATAACCCAATCTATATTAGTACTATCAAAGTTCTAATTCCTGCTGCATTGCCAAATGCATTAGTCCAAAATTTTGAATATTTTGAATCAAAGAAACACATCTAAACTTTAAAAAATGAATTATATTTTTGGTAATTAATTACAAACAGTGCTTCTATGAACATTCTTGTACATATCTTTTGGTACACATACGTACACATTTCCACTGAGTATATACCTAGGAACAGATTAGCTGGGTGATAGAGAATATGAATTTCAGGTCTTGGATGCTGCTAAATGAGTCACCAAGTCTTGTACCAGTCCATACTTTTCATCAGCAGTACATGAGAGTTGTAGCTCACATTCTCACTACCACTTGGTATTTTCTTTTTTCTTTTTTTTTTTACTTTTAGCCATTCTAGTGGATGTGTAATAGCATGCCATTGTCATTTTAATCTGCATTTCCTTAGTGACCAATGAATATGCTTATTGACCTCTTGGCTATAGTCTTTTGGTCATTTTCAATTAGGTTGCCTGCCTTTTCCTTAATGATTTTCAAAAGCATTTTTTTTTTTATGTTCTCAATAAAAGTCTTTATTGGTGTGTGTGTCTGTGCATTTGGAAACAACCCAAATGCCTTCACAGGAGAATAAAGTGTAGTGATTCATATGACAGAATACAATGCAGCAATGACAGTAACAACTACTGTGACATTTAACACTGTTGATGAATCTCACAGATAAAACAAAACAAAAAAAAAGCCACTCGTTAAAGATATTTACTGGATTATTCCATTTATATGCAGCTGAAAAATAGGCAAATTTAACATACTGTATGGTAATCTTCAAAAAGGCAGTGAGTAATTGGAAGAAGAATGAAGTGGCTTCTCAAGTTTGAGTAACGTTCTATTTCTAGATCTGAGTGCTGGTTCCATGGTTAAATGTGAAAGGTAATTAAGTGGTTCACTTATGATTAGTGCATTTCTATATATGCATATTAGACTTCAAAGCGTGTAAAACAATACACACAACAACAACTTTTGTGTTTAAATATATGTGTATGTATGTGTACACCCACATGGACAGACACACACACGTATATACATATATGCACACACACACACACACACATGAAAAGAGAAACAGAGAGACTGCATAAAGCAATTAAAAGGTGATTCTGGAATTATTGGTAAGTTAAAACTAAAATTCTCTAATATTCTATGTGAAAGGGGATAAATACACGCATCCAAATTTGTTATAGTCACTAAAAGATAATTCCCTTTTGTATCTCTCAAGAACTGGACTATTGCTTTTTATCCCCTGAAAGCAGAGTCGAGGAGAACTGTGTGTTTTACACTTCATTTCCTTTGTAGTTATGCCTTTGTAGATCTTATTGTATGAGTACAAGCAGTATGAAAAAAAGAGTGCACAGATACTGTTTCCTGACAATAGTAGCTTAGAATGATTTCTTATTTACAAAACTCTATTGGTAACCAACATCCAAACTGAACACCATTAATCAAATGAATGACTATTTTTTATATGGTGGAACCCACATCAATGAACAGGAAGATTGTAAGACTGTGTCCTCAGAAACTGACATTCTGTTATTTAGATAAAACATCGATGAGTTTTAAATCTCAGTAAAATCCCACAAGCAAACCTAATGTGTTACTTGAAAGTGGTAAAAACATACAAAGGATAAGTGAAATGAAGGTAAAGAAAAATGAGTTCTCATTGGTGGAAATAACATCTAGATAAATACAAACTGGAAAGAAGGCTCATAAAACAAATTGCACTGAGAATCAGAAGACCTAAGTTTTACTTCCAGCTCCTAGCCTGTGGTATGCCTTAAGAAAGCCATTTCCTCCTGTGACCTCAGCTTTCTTATCTTCCAAATAAACGGAATGGACTATGATGCTGTATGACCAAAAAAAGAAAAAAGAAGTCCTAAAATACCCATGTGGATTAGATAACAAGAATACTACTAAATTTATGACCTTAAGAAAGCTATATAAACATGCTCCACAGCACAAACTTTTCACATGTAAAGGGAGAAGGATGCTGCCTCCTATATAGATTCATTGTATTAAAAAGGGTCATAGGTCAAGCACATGGCACCTGCCCTCACGTTGAGAGAGTGTGCCACATACGTTGTATTCACCCAAATCTTAGCATTCTGAATCTATGAAAAAGCTATGTCTAATAAAGTTACTCATATATTTTCTCCATGATTAGTTTTCCTGCCTATAATAATTAGCTTAAGTAATGATAGAAGAATGAGACCAAGAATAATATGAAATACGTAAAATTCCTTTGAACCTTTAAAAAGGTTTCAACAATACACAAATATAGGTAATCCACTTTGTAGAACTTTTACAGTTCAGAAAATACTTTCATATACAATTTCAAATTATACTATCAGAGAAGCTCTGTGAAATAGGTAGAGATAATTATTTCCAATTTACAGATAAGAAAATTGAGGACTGGAGAGGCAAAACAATTGCTTATTCAAGGTCACAAATGTATTAATCTGTTCTAGAACAGAACCATGGTCTTCAGACTCAGGACAACATTGTTTCCACATGTTAAAATCCCAAATAATCTTTTCTCCCCAAACTGTGAGAAATTCATAAATCTTATTGCTAATTCTTTCATTTTACAGATCAGGGTTATTAAAATGAAAAGTGACTTATCTGAGAACACACCACGAGTTAGTAACAGAGCAGAGCCCAATTCTTCTCCAGAATTTCAATCTAATTCTTCTTCCTCTTTATTAATTCAACTAATTTCACTTTAAATTTGGCATTAATTTCAATCATTTAATTGCACATAGAATAGGGCTTTCGTAGAGTAGGTAGGTGGCTTTTGAGGTGGGGTTGGAGGAGGAGGAGGCAGGTAACCGGTAAAAAAGGAGAGGACAAAGACAAAGTCAAGGCAGTGGTTACAGTATGCACAACAGCGCACAAAGGGACGTTTGTCAATGACAAGTTAAGTATGCCAAGAGCATGCTAGCGGTGTGGAATAGAAGTGAAAAGAGAAAGGGTCAGCCATAGTCAGAGAAATAAATGATGGGATATACACTGAGCATCACTGATCTGCTGACACTATAAAACAGTAGTTTTCAAGGTGCAGTCCACAAATACCTGAAGGTACCCAAGACCTTTTCTGGTGGTCCATGGAGTCAAAATTACTTTCATAAAAATAATAATTTTAAAAATATTATTTGCTTTGTTCCACTATACTGACATTTACACCGATGCCACAAAAGCAACGGTGGATAAACTGCGGTGCGCAAATCAAGAAAGTAATACTTATACGTATTAACAGTCCTTTACTTTTGCATGTTAGCAGTAAATAAATAAATAGTTTTAAAAACAGTGTTCCTGGGGCGCCTGGGTGGCGCAGTCGGTTGAGCGTCCGACTTCAGCTCAGGTCACGATCTCGCGGTCTGTGAGTTTGAGCCCCGCGTCGGGCTCTGGGCTGATGGCTCAGAGCCTGGAGCCTGGTTCCGATTCTGTGTCTCCCTCTCTCTCTGCCCCTCCCCCGTTCATGCTCTGTCTCTCTCTGTCCCAAAAATAAATAAACGTTGAAAAAAAATAAAGAAAGAAAAAAGAAAAAAAAATAAAAATAAAAACAGTGTTCCTAAGTAATATTCTTAAAGAAGCACTAAAATGCTAATTTTGTTGAATTTTGAAATTTAAATCCACACTGTCTTAATATTCTGTGTGAACAAAATGGGAAGCACCCACACAGAACATCGAACTATGCTAACAGGTCCAAAGAAAAGCAATTGGGTCACTGATGTTCTAGCCAAAGCAGACACTTCTTATGGAACACCATTTTCATGGAACAACACAGAAAAACTATGGTAATTTAGTCTTAGTTACTTAGCAAACAATTTTTCAAAAGTGAATCAAGAGCTTGTTAACTTTGAGAAAAACTGCAAAGAGCATAGTATTTGCTGCCAATAATACATTGGAAATTTTCACACAAAAATTGGAATTTTAGATAAGGTAATACTCACCATCACGAGCTTCAATACTTTGCAATACTTAACAGACTTTCCAGTGAGATTGGAAGTGACATTAGATAGATGTGATTTTTTGACATTGTATAATGAAATGTGTCAACATTTGCAAAACCCAGCATGCCAATATTTTCCTAATGGCCAATGGAGAATGTTATAAAATTATGTTACAGTCATTCACTGTAACTATAGTTAACAATATCATGCTGTATATCTGAAAGTTGCTGAAAGAGTAAATCTTAAAAATTCTCATCACAAGAAAAACAAAATTGTATAACTATGTGCTGGATATTAACTAAACTTACTGGGGTGAGCATTTCACCTTACTTACATATGCCAAATCATTATGTTGTACACCTTGGACTAACACAGTGTTATAGCCAGTTACATCTCAATGAAAATAGAAAAAAAACCAGAAATCAAATTGTTCCAAAAACAATTTAAGACACTAAAAAAATGTGAACAGTAATAAAACTAAGAAAGTATAAAAAAAAGGGGGGGAAACCAACAGATTTTTGTACAACAGAGAACAAAATGTTCACTGATCTGATTTCAGAATTAACACCGCAATTAACTTTTAAGAAATTATCACTTGTTAACTTTTAGCATGGCATTAAAAAAGAATATTCACAGCTATGAAAAGGCTATTAAAATAATCTTCCCTTTTCTAATTACATGTCTGTGTGAAGTCATACTTTTTTTACCTACTCCAATCAAAACAATATACCACAAAGCCAAAATGAGAATCTGGCTCTCTTCCATTAAGCCAGCAGGAAAGAGATATGCAACAATGTAAAACAACAGCCACTCCTCCCACTATTTTTGTTTGTTTTTGAAAATATAGTTCCTTTTCATAAAAATTAAGTTGCTTATGTTAAGATGTAATAAGTATAGTTAAGTGATTTAATTAATATTTTAAAAATTTGTCTCAATTTATAAGACAATATCAGTACATATAACTCAAACAAACTAAAGCTCTTTGTGGCCTTCAAAATGCTTCAGACTGCAAAGGGGTGCTAAGACCAACAGTTGGAGAGCCACTGCTGTGCAGTATGAACTAAAGTGGAGAAGGCAGGCTGGAGTTCAGGCAACTAGGTAAGCAATTTCAATAAAAGATTCGAGATGAAATGATGAGAAAATGACCAAGACCATAATAGCAGGGATGGGGAGAAGCAGCCAGATATGAGTCATTTCTAAACAGGAATCAATAGGATAAGTAACTGATGAGATGATCAGGGAGAGAGCTCATGGAAGAAAGATGCTTCTGCCATTTTTCATGAAAGGCTGAGTACAAAGTTGAGAAATGCAGATGGTAGAGCCGGCTTGATACATGAACTGAGGTCCAGCAGGAAGTTGAGTTCTGAGGGGAACCCACAGGAGTAGTTACGCCTAGAGATAAAGTTGTGTGGATAACCACAGATACAAGTAGAAATTACTCAGGAAAAAAACTGATGAGTAAGAAGCTAAAAGGACCAAGAATGAATACCTGGTAAAACCCAGTATTTCAGGATACACTAAAAAGGAATAGCTAGTGAAAGTGGCTAATCAGTTAAATCAGGAAAAAAGTTCCAAGAGTGAGTCAAGTGCTAGTAGCCAAAAGATGGATGATTAGGGTAGGAGACTGAGTCAGGATGTAGAAGACAATCATTAGTCCTTATCAAGTCATAGAAGGACTCAAAAGTCAATAGACTTGCTTAAAAAGAATAAAATATCTTTACCAAAAAGTACAATGGTAACAGGAGTTAATATTAACAGAGGAGTGAACATTAAGAATATTAAGTAGTACACATTGTTTCATTTCTTACCACAATAATGTATGGCTTTCATAATTCCAAGAAATTCAAGGAAAGGAAAGGAAAGAAATAATGAATAGCCTAGAGAAAGTATAGACCATTGTAGGCTATTAATTTAAGATACATGGTAGTGAACAGAGGGAAAAAACAAAGTTAATGAAATAGGAATACAAAAACTATACTAGGAAGGAAAAAACAAAAACAAAAATAAAAACTATACAGTAGGGGCGCCTGGGTGGCTCAGTCAGTTAAGCATCTGACTCTTGGTTTCAGCCCAGGTCATGATCTCATGGTTTGTGGGATCAAGCCCCAAGTTGGGCTCTGCATTGATAGCATGGAGCCTGGGATTCTCTCTCTACCTCTCTCTCTGCCGCTCCCTAGCTTGCACTCTCTCTCTCTCAAAATAAATAAACTTAAAAAAAAAAAAACTGCATATATTTTTTTTTCAGTTGAGAGACAATTTAGTATATTTGTAAGCCCTTGGGGGGGGGGGGGAAGCCAAAGAAAGAAAAGCAAATTGAAAACTCGGGAGAGCAGAGGTAAGGCAATAGAGGTAGGTCTCAGAAGAGAGTAGAGGAGATAGGACAAAAGGAAGTCCCTTTTCCTGTTATGTCACATGGAAAGGAGAAAAGAAAGGATAGTATAGGTAGCTTTAGAGTGAAGATAGGCACTGGGAGAGTTTCCACCCAATTACTTCTATTTGTTTGTCTTTGAAATAAACTAAGACTGTATGCTAAGACTCAAAGGGGTAGGCTCAAGGATAAAACAATTATTAGAGAGAGAGAAAAACAGAGACACTAAGGGCCAAGTAAAAGGATTATTGGAAACATTGTGAAGACCCAGCCAAGACTAGATCACCACACAAAATAAATCAGTACAGATTCTGAATAACTGAAAGCATCTACATCTGAAGAATTAAGCCAAAAATATCATAGTCAAATGAATACAAAATTCTGGGTGATATTGAAAAGTGTTGTAGTAAGAATTTGGATCATTTTGTCAGTCATGCCCATGGTGTAATGGAGAGCTAAATATTGATGCAAAAAGGCACTCATTACTCATCTACTCATTAATACATTGGTATTTTCTATGAGGTTATTCCCAGGAATCATGGTAGTAAACTTCCCTGAACAGTCATGAATCCATACTATTGTTCTCCTAAAAGAGGACCAATAAAGGTCAGATGTTTCAAGTTAACCAACATATTCTATTAGTGATTTAATCAGTGTTTTGCTGTTATTCCAATCAGAGCTCTAGAAATATTATTTCATATTTACATCATGTCTCGGAGGAGCTATTTGTATGTACATAAATTTGAATAATTTGCCTCATGAATTCTAAGCGTAAATTTCCATAAAATGTCTACGGTAAAAGAAATCCTTTATAAAAGGTTCTCTGCTTTGTGGAACACAGCAGTGTTCTGTCTCTTTCAGGTAGTAACACAATGAGAATAGAGAAGATCTCTGCAAATATACTCTGTGCTTTACCATATTACTGTATCTCCAAAAGAAAAAAAAAAGGCACATTTCTGTAAGTCAAATTCCTTAATGTACAAAAATTGGTACGCTAACAACGCAAACAATTCACCTTCTACATACATTAATCTACTTTGGAATACAATGAAATACATACATTTTAATAAGTCAACTCTGAAATTTAGCTCCCTTTGTAATTAACTTAGTCAAGAAACAGAATTTTGTGTATTCTTTTTCTGTTGGTAGGTTTGGCTGGTTTTTAATCTGAAAGCAAAAGAGGAACAAAAACAAAAGGAGTTAACCCTGAATATAAAGGTACCAAAAGAATGATAAATAAAACTTGATTAAGTCATAAAAGATACAGTTGTCATAAATGAATGATGGATGAGTGAAATTGGGAGACTACTGAAATCAAACTTTTCCCTATACAAATGAGTAGAGACCCCCCAAATTAGTGACTTATTCAAAGTCATAAAACCAATCAGCAACAGTTTTAACTGAGATACAGGAGTGTTCTTTCTCCCATATTACAATGCCTTGACCATCATGATTTAGCAGACATACAAAGGGAACTTTAAAGGTGTTACCTTTAATCCCAGTCCCAGTCAGCCACTGACCCATCAAAAGATTGATTTATATTATTTCTGTATAGTCAGTCACCCATTTTATTCCATTTGACTTGGCAGGCATAGTGGGGCTCTTATGCAAAGAATTTTGAAGTAGACAGAATATAAAATTGTGTATGTGTGTGTATACTATGCATGTGTGTGTATACACACACACACACACACACACACCTTCACATATATACTAAGTATATGTGTATATATGTATATACATTAAACTTTCACATTCTGCCTATTTTGAGATACTTTGCATAAGATTCTCATTATGCATACTAAATAAAAGTGTGTCTGTGTATACATTTGTTATATATGGTTAGAGTTAACATATTGTGTTAACCATAAATTGTAAACACTTGAGATATATGTATATATACATATTAGATGAGGGGTGTGTGTGTGTGTGTGTGTGTGTGTGTGTGTGTATGCATATATTTGTTAGAGTTAATACTATATATGGTTCAACAAGAAAATAAAAGATACCATATAAAGAGTATTATTATTAAATATAATCAAATATCAAAACATGCAGTATGAACAAAAAGACTCAAGAAGAGGGAGTTAAGATTAATTCTAGTCATAGACTCATGAAATCTTGGGTATGAGAACAACTTTTAAATTCTGTAATTTCCCAGTGAGGCTTGATTTGGGTAGTATCTCTACCCAAGCCACATTTTATTAGCAACAAAGAACTACCCAAAGAAATCAATTTTCTCTTTGGACAGTTCTATCATATCCTTTAAAATTGAACTTGTCTTCCTCTATGTTTCTCTTTGATCTCGGTTCTATAAGTCGACATCATGCAAAAGAAGTCTAGTTCATCTTGTGTAATAACTCCTCAAATAGCAGGTAACTACTCTTCTATTCTTCAAGGAAAACAACTCACAGTACAACCAACCAAACAACAGACTTTCATGTTCCTGCAAATCCTGATCATGATTCCTTAACAAATTCCCATGAAATTCTAACCATCGCAAATGATGGCAACCAGAATTCATACCCACCATGATATTAATACTTTTTTCTTTCTAAAAATAGTATTTCTATCAATGTCCAAGACTAAGTATTAAATAGCCAGCACATGCTATCAATTTATATTAACCTTATTCTCAACTGAAACTTCTAATTATTTTTAAAAATTTCATAAGGTAAGGTAATACTTGAGGTGAATCATGAAGGACGACTGAGACCTGCATAGATTAACCAAGGTGTTGTCATTCTAAACATAAACATGTCTAAGCATAAACAATGGCAAGAGTAGTTTAGGAGCAAGGGCAGATCAACCTTTCTAAAACTAGAGGGTAGTTTCACATAAAGTTTGGGATGTAAATTAGAGAGGCCCTTGAAAATCAAAGTAAAGAGTTTGCACTAGGATCCATCAGGCAAAAAGAAGACATTGTGGGTCTTGAACATAATATTAACAAGATGAAAATGGAAACAATATATAAGATGAGTAATAATGACCAGAGGAAAAATAGGGCAAATAATTAGAAAACTATTGAGGAAAAAAGTTCAAAATGATGGTAAGTAGAGATGCAACGAACATGAGAGATAGAGGAAATCATTCTAAGAGAAAGAAAGACAGGTTCCATTTAAGTTTCATGCCTGAGTAGCTAGAGTAATGAGGATGCCAGTTTCAAAACCTAGGAAATTATTTGGAAAGGGAAGATCATTAATTCACCTAATGGCAAAACAACAGCATGCCAGTAAGCTGGGATTGTTTAACAGGTAGTAAAAAAAAAATGCATAACTAAACATAAGTGACATATTCAACCTAGATGTGTTATGGTAATAATAATACAGACAATTTTCAATTGTATTCATTACAGAAATTACCCACACCCTTTTGCAATCAGCTTTTCATCTTTTGGCCACCACATTTATCTTGAATGTTTCCATCAGGAAGAAACTAGAACTAAACTAAAATCAATCCACTCTATTATAATCAATAGTAGGTAAGAAAATCAGAATAGGAAGAAAATAGCTAATATTATACTTAGACAACATGTAATAGCTTTGATTATTCAGTACATCTACCCTTCTACCACATATAACTGATATATACAAATGCTATCATTAAATGGTCAAATCTCTAAGAGACAAAAAAATTTCTCATAACATACCAAATGCTTTTACACATATAGTTGGTTTTTTTGTTTGTTTTTTTTTTTAGTTTGTGAACAAATTAATATAGAGAAGCCACATCGTTTACCATTATACACACAGAACCAAATTCCTTTGTCATGATTTTAAAAGTAGAGTACCAACAGTTTGGAGGAAAAAAGATGGGACTCATTTATGCTAACATGACTACACACTAATATAAATAATAGCAGCCCTCATCTAGTATCAATCAAGGGTATATTATTAAGTCTCCCCATATTTCAGATACAAGTATGGGCCAAAAATGGGAGAAAGGAAATTTTAAATTTAAGTTATAAACATATTAGTGCACTTACTATCATATATTGAAATTCAAACAGTCCTCAACAAATGGTAGAAGATTCCCTAGGCTCAGTGATGGCAAAAATGGCAGCATGTGCCAAAAGGTTACAGCCTGGCCAAATTCAGTATTTAAAAGTGACATTATGTCTGCTGATAGCACAAACAGAAGTGACAAGTAATGTTTTTTGTTGTGATAATTCTATTTTGTTTTGGTTTATTCAATCAAAAATTCTGAAAGTATACTATATATGTTCTGGTTTCATATATAATGAACATATAAATACAAATATATCAACATACACCACCTTCTTAAAAATTACGGCAGGTATGACTAGATCACTTAAATTTGCCATCCCTCGGGGCGCCTGGGTGGCGCAGTCAGTTAAGCGTCTGACTTCAGCCAGGTCACAATCTCGCGGTCCGTGAGTTTGAACCCTGCGTCGGGCTCTGGGCTGATGGCTCAGAGCCTGGAGCCTGTTTCCGATTCTGTGTCTCCCTCTCTCTCTCTGCCCCTCGCCTGTTCATGCTCTGTCTCTCTCTGTCCCAAAAATAAATAAACGTTGAAAAAAAAATTAAAAAAAAAATCTGCCATCCCTCAATCATTATTTGAGAACAGTAGCTTGACATATTTCTTCCTATTGGTTTAGATCAGAAAGGAGAAATATTTTCTGGGATTGAAAGACATACTTTAAAAGTATGATCGTTCATGAAATTCCAAGAAGAGATTCTACCACTGAAGGTTTTTAAATCCTTATTATTAACACAAGACCAAGATATATTTATTTTATATGGGTGGGCTTTCCAAGACAATGCACCAAAAATAAAGGCAGATCTGTTTAAATCTGCACTGAAACAAAATTTTCAAATGATTCTATCCCATTCTATTGGATAATAGTAAGGCTGTAATCAAATACAATATATAAAATCAAAGAATCTTAAAAGTATGACAAATTAAATTGACCTTAAGTATCACTATCTGGTCTAACCACCTATCCAATGTTCAAATTTTCTATAAAATATATCTGCCAAATAATTACCCTTCATGCTGAGTGCCTCCAGTTACTACTTATTTTAACTATTGGTGCCAAGCACCAAAATCTACTTTCTCATCCACATCAGAGTTTTTCAATGATTTGAAAACAACTTTCAAATACCTCAGTTTCTTCAGTTCTTCCTAGTATGACATGATATTAATTATTTCAATTGTTACTGCAATATTGATTAGCGCAATGCAGAAATCTCTGTAAATCTTGCTTCAAATAATATCATTCTACTAATACACTTAACATAAAATTGGTAAAATAGAAATACTAACTTCTTTAAGTAATGATATATACTCATTTGTATCATATATATTATATACATGTAATGCATATATATACATATATATTATATATATATATATATATATATAATTAACGTAGTATCTCATTTTTTCTTTCAAATGTTTTCTACCATATTTTCCCCATCCTATCCTTGCACAGGTGATTTCTTGACAAAAGTGCAATTTATACTTCCATCTTTTTTAGATTTAGCCCATCACTTTAACCCTTCAACATCACAGTGGATCCTAATTCTGTCTCAGATATTCACTATATGTTCCCAAATCACACGATCCTCAGTTTGGGTGTTTCCTCTGTATAGTCTTATTTTAGTCACTGAAAAAAATGTTAAACTTGATAAAGCCAAAATTTCACAAGGAAACATCATCCATTTTGGAGATGTTCCACTAATTACCCAGTTGTTAACTCATCTAGTTGTCCCTATATTGAGACTATATTTCTAAATATGGTCCATAGGGACTTATATAAGTTCCTTTCAAGTATCTTAACAAAACCCAGATATAATGACTTATATGAGCCAAAGATCTTTAGGTTTTTATTCATCCTTTAAACAAATTTTTATTGTATGTATATATTCTGTGATCTCTGATGATTGAGTCAATAAGACACTGCTCTCTAGGAGCTTACAATCTAGTGGGGAAAGCAGGCAATTACAACTGATGATTACCAAACAGTGTTATAATAAGCATGATAGGCAGTTGGGGAACTATGGAGGCACAGAGTGTCATTATCTAGATCAAATGATCAGATTAGGGAAGGTTTCCCAAGGTTTGAGATCTTTATGGAACAGTCAGATTAAAATTTGGTTATATGGGTGTGATGCTCTTCAGAGAGAGGTCTGGGCCAGACATACAGAGTTAGGTGTATTAAAAAGAAAACCACAGGCCCAAAATGGTGTCACTTAAGCCAAGTCACCAAATATAGACCTAATACCTAACCCAACTACATTTCAACGTCCCCTAAAAATGTAGTTTTAACTAGTCAGTCAGGAATGTTCTGATCAGCATCAATGAGGAATCTGTCACATGTGCCCTCTCCATTCCCCAAAAGATGAGATAATGCATCTAGTAAGATCCCTTCCCTCTAAGGGAATGTAGCCTTGCCTGAAATAATCCTTTTTTTGCTAAATAACGTCTTGCCACACTCTCCTTCCTGTAAAAACCTTCTATGTTGTATAACTCCTCAGAGCATCTCTGTACTTGCTAGATGGAATGCTGCCTGATTCATGATCTGCTACTAAACCAATGAGATGTTCAAATTTACTTGGTTGAATTTTGTTTTCTAAGAAGAGTCAAGAGTGAATAAGTGATATTTACAGCCATGGATTTAGACAAGACCACTGAGGCAGGAGTTAACTAAAGACAAAGCATTGGCATTTCAGGTAAAGGAAAGAACACTTCGAGAGGTGTGAAAGAGTAAGTGTGTATGAGATCTGACTCATATGTGTTGAGGTGGGAGGGGGACTGGGATAGCAAGATATTGCTGGAGATGCCTGGGTGGCTTAGTCGGTTGAGCATCCAACACTTGATTTCAGCTCAAGTCATGATCCCAGGGTCGTGGGACAGAGCCCTGTGTGGGGCTTCGTGCAGTGTGTGGAGCCTGCTTGAGATTCTCTTCCTTTGTCTCTCTCTCTCTCTCTCTCTCTCTCTCTCTCTCTCTCCCCCCCCACCCTCTTCCACATGTACGTGCTCTCTCTGTGCAAAAAAATAAAAGTGGTGGCAAATGGCTATTGAAAAAAAAAAAAAGAAGAAGAAGTAAAGAAAGATATTGCTAGAGGTGTCAGAGGCCAGCTTAGCAAGAGCTTTGAGTCTGAAGCCAAGAAACGAGAACCTTATATAGAAAGCTATGGAGGCGCTTAAGGGGCTCTAAGCATTGGAACTACTTGAGTAGACTGAAGATTCAGAAAACACACTCCAGTAAAATATGAATTAATGGAGGAAGACAAGAAGCAGGGAGACTAATAAAAAGTTCACCAAAACAGGTGGAGAAGAGTAATTAAAGTAGTGTGTCCACAGGGGAGTGAAAATGAAGGACATATTCCAGAGCTGATGAAGACTCTGAATTGAGAAGTCTTGGAGACTACTCAATTTGAGACACTAAAGTAGAAAGAGAATGTCTAAGGTGATCCCCAGTACTTCCGTTAGCAAAAGAGGTAGTGGTATCATTTGCTGGAAAAATGAACACGGTATTAGGAGTGGTGGGGAGGATTTCTGAACTCAGGTTTTATCATGTTGAGTTGAGCCCGAGGTCAAAATAAGTATGGCCACATAAAAATATTGGGAGTTATGGGTATGGCATTCTTCAAAGAAGTCTGAAATGGACACAGAGATTTAGGAATACAGTGAATAAATGGTAGTTACAGCCATAGATTTGGACAGAATCTCTCAGGCCGACTGTATAGACAACCAGAAGACAGACCAAGGAATGAAGGTTAATGTCAAATTCAAACTGGAAAATAAAAAGCTCACTATGTCCAAGGACTTAATCAAAATTATCTTCTCATTTACAGTTTATTTCTTATATTTTAAAATATATTAAATTTCTAAAATGTTTGAAAGGAGATTTATCAGATAGCTTGTCAATGTCATATGACTTTCACTTACACATCAAAAAACAACAGCATAAATTTATGTTACAGCATCTCAAAAAAATGTGAATTAAAAAAAAATAGTAAAAGAGCCAGGAAAAGCTTATGATATAATTCAAGCTCAACATCAAAATTGAACCCTAGAATGTTAAGGACCCCAAGTCTTTTATTTCTTCTACATTTTAAAACCTTTTTCTTCTTATATACAGTCTTGGTTGGGGGAAGGATATTATCACAACAGTGAAACAGAAAATTTGTGCTTGTGTTTGCTACACTCATACATTAACTGCCTATGTCTATACAACTCCAATGCCTCAACTCTACTAAAAAAAATTAAATAAAAAATCACTAAGGCTTCCCCATATTAAAGAGTATTATGATGTGATCTGAACCTAACTTTCATAATCTCAAATATTCCTCTTAGTCAAAATGTTTTATACTTTTCAACTTATATAAGATGGGCTAACTGGATCATCCTCTAGATACAAATGATTTGCATATTCTTTCACAGCACATTATTAAAGCTGAGGTTGTTAATCTGGATGTTCAAAGAAATTTAATATAATGGATCCAAACATAGCCAGAGAAAACTCTAGTCTTCTGAAGTTCACTGAATTCAGTGATAATAAGTCAAAATTCTTAATAAAATGCTCAAACAAAAAATATGTAAATCTTATTCTCCAAGGCACACTTACTTTTTAATAAGTCAGATTTTTGGCAGCATCACCATGGCAACTGTTAATAATGCTTTAGCTAGTCTCATAATTATAAAAAAAATAAAATACTAAAAAGTTTAAAATTGTGTTAGAAAATTTCAAAGATAAAATTTCAATTAATTACCAACACGTCTAAAATACTGTGATATGGGCTTACCAAGTGTATGTTGGGCCTTCTGCTTGAAGATATTCATATTCATCAGAACAGAACCTTTATGGTTTCACTCTTAATTAACCTACTAGATTTAACTTTAAAAATCTGTCTCAAGTATAGACACTTAAATATATAGCCATTTTATATATAAGACAATTTAACAGCATAATTCTGAAAAGGGATAGAATGTCCTCTAAAGAACTCATGTAA